>NW_027507791.1:28627316-28712195 GCF_037356315.1 Lithobates pipiens
AAGTGTGCAGGCAGTGGAAGAGCCCCCCCGAAGGTCCCACCCCTAACTGTGCAGACAGTGGAAGAGGGCCCCCCCCCACAGAAGTCACACCCCTAACTGTGCAGGCAGTGGGAGAGGACCCCACCCCCCCAGAGGTCACACCCCTAACTGTACAGGCTGTGGAGGAAGAGGAACCCCAAAGGCCCCACCCCTAACTGTGCTAGTAGTGGGGGTAGGGCCCTCAAAAGAGGTCACACCCCTAACTGTGCAGGCAGGGGAGAAGGGGCCCCCCAGAGTTTACACCCCCTAATTGTGCTGGTAGTGAAGGAAGGGGCCCCCCGGAGGCCACACCTCTAACTGTACATGCAGTGAAGGAAGGTGCCCCCAGTGGTCACACGCCTAACTATACATGAACTGAAGGAAGGCCCCCCCCCAGAGAGCACACCCCTAACTGTGGTGGTAGAGGTAGGGAACCCCTAGAGGTCATACCTCTAACTGTACAGGGGGTGGAGGAAGGGCCCCCCAAAAGCCACACCCCTAACTGTTCTGGTAGCGGAGGAAGGCCCCCCCCAGAGGCCACACCCCTAACTGTACAAGGAAGGGGAACCCCAGAGGCCACACCCCTTACTCTGTGGGCTAACCAAAGGTGAAGAGATTCTTTTAGAGGTCACACCCCCCTACCTCGGGAAGGGGAGGGGGGGTCCCTCAGTGGCCACACCCACTACCACCGTCTTCCTACACCAATCACCAATCTCCCCCCTGCCTCTCTCCTCCCAGAAGAACCAGCGACGAATCACAACAAACGGCCATGCTTTGCGGCAGGGGAAACGCCGGGGAAACGCATCGGGTATCACAAACCATTTATTGTGTTTTAAAATATTTTCACTTTCTTTAAAAAAAAAAAGAAAAAAGAAAAAAAAATGTACACAGAGGAGGCGGAGACTCGCCACACGCAGTTTATATACAGTCCAGTAAGAAAATAAGAGATTTCTATAAATGGCCGGCCTCCTGCGCACAGATGGGGCGTCGTCCTGTCTGCGGGGAAGAGGAAAAATGGCCGCCAGGTATTTGATGTCATCAAGGAGTCTGGGGGAGGGGGGGGGGAAGCATCGACTGGCCAATCGCAGCTGTGAACAAATCATCAGCTGACCCCGCAGGTCGCGTCAGCATCCACTAGGGCAAAGTGGGAGGGGGGGCGGAGCTATCAATCGCTGTCCGATCCCACCGCCGCAGAGCCCTTCCTCTTCCGCTTGCTGGGCTTTGGCTTTGCGTCTTCCTCTTCCTGCAAAAGAAAAACCACATTCGTTATGACGGCGAATATATCCTGACCCCGCCCCTCTGCCCCGCCCACCACTATGGTAAAAAAAACTAACCCAAAACAACGGAGCATTTGCTTTACATTCCTTATGCCCCGCCCACCAGAACACAGGTAACACCCCCCTCCTCCCCCACCACCTGCCCGACTCTCACCGAGGCGCTGCTGGACGCAGACGACTCCTCCATGTTGGTCGGCTGCGCTGTGGTCTTCCTGCTGCGGGGGCTGGTCATGGGACCTTTCCGCCGGTTCTTTGGCGTCTTCGTCGAGTCCTCGTACTCCTCCGCCAGCGAGAAAAGGTCGCTGAACCTGACGGATGGAACACAGCAATGTGAGTGGGGGACACAGCGCCACCTCCTGGAAAAAAAAGAAAGAGGTGGTACTGCGCCTCAGAGGTGGCAATTATAGCGAGTGGACAGATGAGAAACACAGCGCCACCCCCCGGCAAAAATGGAAGGTGCTGCACCTCAGGGGCGGGCATGATGGTGAGTGGATGGACGGGGGGGTAACGGGGGACACAGTACCACGTCCTGGCAAAAAAATTAAAAATAGGAGGTACTGCACCTCAGAGGTGGGCATTATGGTGAGTGGATAGACGGGGGGCATAGCGCCACCTCCTGGCAAAATAAAAATAGGAGGTACTGCACCTCAGAGGCGGGCATTACGGAGAGTGGGCAGATGTGGGACACAGCACCACCTCCTGGCAGAAAAAATTAAAAATAGGAGGTACTGTACCTCAGAGGTGGCAATTTTAGTGAGTGGACAGATGAGAAACACAGCGCCACCCCCTGGCAAAAATGAAAGGTACTGCACCTCAGAGGTTGGCATTACAGTGAGTGGGCAGATGTGGGACACAGCGCTACCTCCTGGCAAAAAATAAAAAAAATAGGAGGTACTGCACCTTAGAGGTGACCATTACAGTAAGTGGGCAGATGGGGAACACAGCGCCACCTCCTGGCAAAAAATAAAGGGTTCCACACCTCAGGAGGTGGCCATTACAGTGGGAGGACAGATGGGGGTGGCACAGAGCACCACCTCCTGGCAGAGGTCAGTTACTACACCTATTACAGCTCTTTAGAAAAGTGGAAAACATCCATAGAACCAATTCACCTGTCAAACGATTAGCCAAAAAATTACACCAGCCTCATTGTAATCCCCCCCCGAAGGGTGAGACCACCATTCAGACCCCGCAGTGCTGTACAATCATCCTCACTCTTCTGCTTCCCTCGCACTACTACTGTAGTACACCCCCCACTTGTGAGCCCCCTGAGCTCTCCTCTGTCACCACCCCCAAGCACTCACTGCAAGCCTGATTTCAGCATTCAGGTGGTGTGTGTGTGTGTGTATAATAAGCAGACAAAACACCCATTTCTTGCGTTCAGCCCCCTTATGATCTGGTCTCTATCACTCAAGTATTTCTCCAGACATTACTAATCAACTGCAGGTCATAACTGAGCGGGTCTGGGGGTCCCAGGATGCAATGGGGGCTTCTCCCTGCTCTGCATGAATAACCTTGCAGTAATGTGGGGAGGGGTGAGCACACAGTTTTGGAGGGTGCCGGGTACATATAAATGAGATGTTCCCATTCTTACTTCATCTTATGCGCCTCATCACAGCTGGCCTGGACGTGCTGGAGAGCCTGCAGGATCGGCGTCTGGCTGAAAACTGAGCAGACAATCGTATACATCCATTACATCCCATAATAATCATCTGTAACCTCATCACTTAGAGAATTTACACTCAGGACTAATATGTATATTTTGGAGACATGCAGGGGGGGGGGGGGGGACAGGAAATGTGAGTCTGTATTGCGGGGGGGGGGGGGCGAGTCTGTATTGCGGGGGGGGGGGGGGCGAGTCTGTATTGCGGGGGGGGGGGGGGGGCGAGTCTGTATTGCGGGGGGGGGGCGAGTCTGTATTGCGGGGGGGGGGGGGGGGGGGCGAGTCTGTATTGCGGGGGGGGGGGGGGGGGGCGAGTCTGTATTGCGGGGGGTATATTCGAGACAAGGCTGCGGGGGAGGAGAGGAAAGGTGAGTCTGTACTGCTGGAAAATAAAGGGGGGTATATTGGACATATGTCTGCAGGGGAGGAGAGGAAAGGTGAGTCTGTACTGCTGGGGGGGGGTATATTGGACACATGCCTGCAGGGGAGGAGAGGAAAGGTGAGTCTGTACTGCTGGGGGGGGGTATATTGGACATATGTCTGCAGGGGAGGAGAGGAAAGGTGAGTCTGTACTGCTGGGGGGGGGTATATTGGACACATGCCTGCAGGGGAGGAGAGGAAAGGTGAGTCCTGTACTGCTGGGGGGGGTATATTGGACATATGTCTGCAGGGGAGGAGAGGAAAGGTGAGTCTGTACTGCTGGGGGGGGGGGGGTATATTGGAAACATGCCTGCAGGGGAGGAGAGGAAAGGTGAGTCTGTACTGCTGGGGGGGGTATATTGGACATATGTCTGCAGGGGAGGAGAGGAAAGGTGAGTCTGTACTGCTGGGGGGGGGGGGGGGTATATTGGACACATGCCTGCAGGGGAGGAGAGGAAAGGTGAGTCTGTACTGCTGGGGGGGGTATATTGGACATATGTCTGCAGGGGAGGAGAGGAAAGGTGAGTCTGTACTGCTGGGGGGGGTATATTGGACATATGTCTGCAGGGGAGGAGAGGAAAGGTGAGTCTGTACTGCTGGGGGGGGGGGGTATATTGGAAACATGCCTGCAGGGGAGGAGAGGAAAGGTGAGTCTGTACTGCTGGGGGGGGTATATTGGACACATGCCTGCAGGGGAGGAGAGGAAAGGTGAGTCTGTACTGCTGGGGGGGGGGGGGGTATATTGGACACATGCCTGCAGGGGAGGAGAGGAAAGGTGGAAAGGTGAGTCTGTACTGCTGGGGGGGGGGGGGGGGGGTGGGGGGGGGGGTATATTGGACACATGCCGGCAGGGGAGGAGAGGAAAGGTGAGTCTGTACTGCTGGGGGGGGGGGTATATTGGAAACATGCCTGCAGGGGAGGAGAGGAAAAGTGAATCTGTACTGCTGGGGGGGGGGGGTATATTGGACACATGCCTGCAGGGGAGGAGAGGAAAGGTGAGTCTGTACTGCTGGGGGGGGGTATATTGGGACACATGCCTGCAGGGGAGGAGAGGAAAGGTGAGTCTGTACTGCTGGGGGGGGGGTATATTGGACACATGCCTGCAGGGGAGGAGAGGAAACATGAGTCTGTACTGATGGGGGGGGGGGGGGGGTATATTGGACACATGCCTGCAGGGAGGAGAGGAAACGTGAGTCTGTACTGCTGGGGGGGGGGGGGTATATTGGACACATGCCTGCAGGGGAGGAGAGGAAAGGTGAGTCTGTACTGCTGGGGGGGGGGGGGGTATATTGGACACATGCCTGCAGGGGAGGAGAGGAAAGGTGAGTCTGTACTGCTGGGGGGGGGGGGGGTATATTGGACACATGCCTGCAGGGGAGGAGAGGAAAGGTGAGTCCTGTACTGCTGGGGGGGGGGGGGGGTATATTGGACACATGCCTGCAGGGAGGAGAGGAAACGTGAGTCTGTACTGCTGGGGGGGGGGGGGGGGGGGTATATTGGACACATGCCTGCAGGGGAGGAGTGGAAACGTGAGTCTGTACTGATGGGGGGGGTATATTGGAAACATGCCTGCAGGGGAGGAGAGGAAAGGTGAATCTGTACTGATGGGGGGGTATATTGGACACATGCCTGCAGGGGAGGAGTGGAAACGTGAGTCTGTACTGCTGGGGGGGGGGTATATTGGACACATGCCTTCAGGGGAGGAGAGGAAACGTGAGTCTGTACTGCTGGGGGGGGGGGGGGGGTATATTGGACACATGCCTGCAGGGGAGGAGTGGAAACATGAGTCTGTACTGATAGGGGGGGTATATTGGACACATGCCTGCAGGGGAGGAGTGGAAACGTGAGTCTGTACTGATGGGGGGGGGGGGTATATTGGAAACATGCCGGCAGGGGAGGAGAGGAAAGGTGAGTCTGTACTGCTGGGGGGGGGGGGGGGGAGTATATTGGACACATGCCTGCAGGGGGGGAGAGGAAAGGTGAGTCTGTACTGCTGGGGGGGGGGGGGGGTATATTGGACACATGCCTGCAGGGGAGGAGAGGAAAGGTGAGTCTGTACTGATGGGGGGGGGGGGGGTATATTGGGAAACATGCCTGCAGGGGAGGAGAGGAAAGGTGAATCTGTACTGATGGGGGGGGGGGGGGGTATATTGGACACATGCCTGCAGGGGAGGAGTGGAAACGTGAGTCTGTACTGATAGGGGGGGTATATTGGACACATGCCTGCAGGGGAGGAGTGGAAACGTGAGTCTGTACTGATGGGGGGGGGGGTATATTGGAAACATGCCGGCAGGGGAGGAGAGGAAAGGTGAGTCTGTACTGCTGGGGGGGGGGGGGGGGGGGGAGTATATTGGACACATGCCTGCAGGGGGGGAGAGGAAAGGTGAGTCTGTACTGCTGGGGGGGGGGGGGGGGGTATATTGGACACATGCCTGCAGGGGAGGAGAGGAAAGGTGAGTCTGTACTGCTGGGGGGGGGGGGGGGTATATTGGACACATGCCTGCAGGGGAGGAGAGGAAAGGTGAGTCTGTACTGCTGGGGGGGGGGGGGGGTATATTGGACACATGCCTGCAGGGGAGGAGAGGAAGGTGAGTCTGTACTGCTGGGGGGGGGGGGGGGGGTATATTGGACACATGCCTGCAGGGGAGGAGAGGAAAGGTGAGTCTGTACTGCTGGGGGGGGGGGGGGGGGGTATATTGGACACATGCCTGCAGGGGAGGAGTGGAAACGTGAGTCTGTACTGATGGGGGGGGGGTATATTGGAAACATGCCTGCAGGGGAGGAGAGGAAAGGTGAATCTGTACTGCTGGGGGGGGGGTATATTGGACACATGCCTGCAGGGGAGGAGTGGAAACGTGAGTCTGTACTGATGGGGGGGGTATATTGGAAACATGCCTGCAGGGGAGGAGAGGAAAGGTGAATCTGTACTGCTGGGGGGGGGGGGTATATTGGAAACATGCCTGCAGGGGAGGAGAGGAAAGGTGAATCTGTACTGCTGGGGGGGGGGGTATATTGGAAACATGCCTGCAGGGGAGGAGAGGAAAGGTGAATCTGTACTGATGGGGGGGTATATTGGACACATGCCTGCAGGGGAGGGAGTGGAAACGTGAGTCTGTACTGATGGGGGGGGGGGGGGTATATTGGAAACATGCCTGCAGGGGAGGAGAGGAAAGGTGAATCTGCACTGATGGGGGGGGGGGGGGTATATTGGACACATGCCTGCAGGGGAGGAGTGGAAACGTGAGTCTGTACTGATAGGGGGGGTATATTGGACACATGCCTGCAGGGGAGGAGAGGAAAGGTGAGTCTGTACTGCTGGGGGGGGGGGGGGTATATTGGAAACATGCCGGCAGGGGAGGAGAGGAAAGGTGAGTCTGTACTGCTGGGGGGGGGGGGGGGGGGGAGTATATTGGACACATGCCTGCAGGGGAGGAGAGGAAAGGTGAGTCTGTACTGCTGGAGGGGGGGGGGGGTATATTGGACACATGCCTGCAGGGGAGGAGAGGAAAGGTGAGTCTGTACTGCTGGGGGGGGGGGGGGGGGGTATATTGGACACATGCCTGCAGGGGAGGAGAGGAAAGGTGAGTCTGTACTGCTGGGGGGGGGGGGGGTATATTGGACACATGCCTGCAGGGGAGGAGAGGAAAGGTGAGTCTGTACTGCTGGGGGGGGGGGGGGGGGGTATATTGCAGACATGCCTGCAGGGGAGGAGAGGAAAGGTGAGTCTGTACTGCTAGGGGGGGGGGTATATTGCAGACATGCCTGCAGGGGAGGAGAGGAAAGGTGAGTCTGTACTGCTGGGGGGGGGGGGTATATTGCAGACATGCCTGCAGGGGAGGAGAGGAAAGGTGAGTCTGTACTGCTGGGGGGGGGGGGGTATATTGCAGACATGCCTGCAGGGGAGGAGAGGAAAGGTGAGTCTGTACTGCTGGGGGAGGGGGGGGTATATTGCAGACATGCCTGCAGGGGAGGAGAGGAAAGGTGAGTCTGTACTGCTGGGGGGGGGGGGGCTATATTGGAGACATGCCTGCAGGGGAGGAGAGGAAAGGTGAGTCTGTACTGCTGGGGGGGGGGTATATTGGAGACATGCTGACAAAGTGCGAGATCATTAGATATTAAGGCTTTATAGAAATGTATGGATGTGTCTGCAGTGACCCGGTCTGGCCACTAGGGGGAGGCAGAGCTCTACACCAGGCAGGGATGAGGATTGGATGTGATAACGGATCGGTCTAGCGGTAACAGAATTACAGAGCTATAGATAGATCAGAGAATGAATTGCGGGTCCAGTGGGATGATAAGGAGACACGACTGCCATAGGAGAGGGAGATGGATGAGGAAGGGGGACCATCAAAGGGGGGGGGGGGTGGAGATGGATGGATAGGGAAGGGGGACCATCATAGGGGGGAGAGGGATGGGGAAGGGGACCATCATAGGGGGGAGAGGGATGGGGAAGGGGGACCATCATAGGGGGGAGAGGGATGGGGAAGGGGGACCATCATAGGGGGGAGAGGGATGGGGAAGGGGGACCATCATAGGAGGGAGATGGATCGGGAAGGGGGACCATCATAGGGGGGAGAGGGATGGGGAAGGGGACCATCATAGGGGGGAGAGGGATGGGGAAGGGGACCATCATAGGGGGAGAGGGATGGGGAAGGGGGACCATCATAGGGGGGAGAGGGATGGGGAAGGGGGACCATCATAGGGGGGAGAGGGAGATTGGTGGTGAATGGGGGACTGCCAAAGGAAAGGGAGATGGATGAAGAAGGGGGGCATTGCCATGGGAGAAGTGTGTGTGTGTGGTGGGGGGTGCCTGTGTGACTGCTGTAGGGAGAGAGGGAGATCAGTGGGGGAAGGGGGTATTTGGCATGGGAGGAATGATGGGAGATGGGTTGGAGGGGGCTGCCATAAAAGAAGGAGCAGGAGATATTTTTTTTTGGGGGGGGGGGGGGGGCAGAGTGACACCAGCAGATTTGTTTTGATGCTGCAGGGGTCTGGAGGCAGAGCTGGGAACTGGACTGCATTTGTGTAATTGGTTATTGAGAAGGGGAAAGGGCAGGCGATATGTGAGGATCTGGGGGGGGGGGGGTGTACTCGTAGTTCGGTGTGGGGGACGGGGGTACTCGTAGTTCGGTGTGGGGGGACTCGTAGTTCGGTGTGGGGGGACTCGTAGTTCGGTGTGGGGGGACTCGTAGTTCGGTGTGGGGGGACTCGTAGTTCGGTGTGGGGGACTCGTAGTTCGGTGTGGGGGGACTCGTAGTTCGGTGTGGGGGGACTCGTAGTTCGGTGTGGGGGGACTCGTAGTTCGGTGTGGGGGGACTCGTAGTTCGGTGTGGGGGGACTCGTAGTTCGGTGTGGGGGACTCGTAGTTCGGTGTGGGGGTACTCGTAGTTCGGTGGGGGGTACTCGTAGTTCGGTGGGGGACGGAGGTACTCGTAGTTCGGTGGGGGGACGGGGGTACTCGTAGTTCGGTGGGGGACGGGGGTACTCGTAGTTCGGTGGGGGACGGGGGTACTCGTAGTTCGGTGGGGGACGGGGGTACTCGTAGTTCGGTGTGGGGGAGGGGGGTACTCGTAGTTCGGTGTGGGGGAGGGGGGTACTCGTAGTTCGGTGGGGGACGGGGGTACTCGTAGTTCGGTGTGGGGGAGGGGGGTACTCGTAGTTCGGTGTGGGGGACGGGGGTACTCGTAGTTCGGTGGGGGACGGGGTACTCGTAGTTCGGTGGGGGACGGGGGTACTCGTAGTTCGGTGGGGGACGGGGGTACTCGTAGTTCGGTGGGGGACGGGGTACTCGTAGTTCGGGGTGGGGGACGGGGGTACTCGTAGTTCGGGGTGGGGGACGGGGGTACTCGTAGTTCGGGGTGGGGGACGGGGGTACTCGGAGTTCGGTGGGGGACGGGGGTACTCGTAGTTCGGTGTGGGGGACGGGGGTACTCGTAGTTCGGTGGGGGACGGGGGTACTCGTAGTTCGGTGGGGGACGGGGGTACTCGTAGTTCGGTGGGGGACGGGGGTACTCGTAGTTCGGTGGGGGACGGGGGTACTCGTAGTTCGGGGTGGGGGACGGGGGTACTCGTAGTTCGGGGTGGGGGACGGGGGTACTCGTAGTTCGGGGTGGGGGACGGGGGTACTCGTAGTTCGGGGTGGGGGACGGGGGTACTCGTAGTTCGGGGTGGGGGACGGGGGTACTCGTAGTTCGGTGGGGGAGGGGGTACTCGTAGTTCGGTGTGGGGGACGGGGGTACTCGTAGTTCGGGTGGGGGACGGGGGTACTCGTAGTTCGGTGGGGGACGGGGGTACTCGTAGTTCGGTGGGGGACGGGGGTACTCGTAGTTCGGTGGGGGACGGGGGTACTCGTAGTTCGGTGGGGGACGGGGGTACTCGTAGTTCGGTGGGGGACGGGGGTACTCGTAGTTCGGTGGGGGACGGGGGTACTCGTAGTTCGGTGGGGGATGGGGGTACTCGTAGTTCGGTGGGGGACGGGGGTACTCGTAGTTCGGTGGGGGACGGGGGTACTCGTAGTTCGGTGGGGGGGTGGGGGTACTCGTAGTTCGGTGGGGGGGTGGGGGTACTCGTAGTTCGGTGGGGGTATTCGTAGTTCGGTGGGGGTACTCGTAGTTCGGTGGGGGGGTGGGGGTACTCGTAGTTCTGTGGGGGATGGGGGTACTCACAGTTCTGTTTGGTATTGGACAGGTTCAGTCTCAGGTTATCCAGATGCTCCAGGATCTGCTCCAACGTCAACTGCGCCAACTTACTGCTGGAACTCCGCAGGCTGCCAAGAGAAGAGGCGACAGCGTTCATACACCTCCCCCGCGGACAATCACACCCTACACATGACAACTAGTCTCAAAACGCGTCAGCCTTCTAATGAAGTTCTCGATCGGAGCCAAACATTTCGTCACCCCAACCTCGTCTGTCCAATCAGAAGACGTATCCAATCAAAGTTAGATTGGGATTTCTGACCACAGATAGTAGACATTATCTTGGGAATCCGATCGGCCAAAGACCTGCCAGTGCTTGAAGCCCGCCGCAAAATCTCCAAAAGCAACCCGCCCCCCCCCCCCCCGCCCCCAAACACCACCCTCTGAAAAAAATGTCAGCAACTACCCCCCATCCCCCTTCTCTGCAATTCCAATCAGAGACTGAGCGTCTGAAAGGAGATGACTATTGCTATCCCATGGTGCTCTGGATCTTCAGATGGCGGCAGATCCTCTCAGTTTCTGTGTTGGACGCGACATTTGTAGGGCCGCTCACCACTCTTATCTTCTCTGCTTTCCAATCTAGGTCCCCCTGGTCCTGGAGGCCTCCGTTCTAGCCAAGAACGCGGGCCAGCGGGTGTCGGTGTCCTCAGGACCCCTCTTTTGACTTTGCCATGTCTTGATGATCATGGAAGGTGTCCTGCATGGTGAAGGCCTTATTGCTGGAAACCCTCAATTGACTGACTGCCAGTATCTGCGTCCACACCTTTGGACGATGGCCTTATTCCCCCCCCCCCAGGTAAGTTAGTTGGAATGTGCCATTTCAGCTGTTTGGGGGGGTTCTGGGCCTCGTCATTTGGGTCAACCGTTTTCCCTTTTTGGGGACCCATTGGTTCCTTCCTTGTCCTTGGCTTCCCTCATCTGATCCAAGCATCTACCTGGGTGCCACTCCCTCCATGACAGGACATTTTTGTGCCCACTTCCCACTCAAACCTCTCTGCTTCCTAATACAAGTCCTTCTGGTTCTGGGGGCCTCTGTTCCAGCCCTGAACATGGGCCATGTGATGTTTGTGTCCTTGGGGGCCCCCCTTTTGACTTTGCTATGCCTTGATGGTTATGGAAAGTGTGGCACCCAGATAGATACTCAGAAAGGACAAGAGATGGCCCAAGAAACGAAGGATGTAGGCCAAGGGGTGTCGGTGTCCTTGAGGCCCCCTTTTGACTTACCATGCCTTCATGGTCATGGAAGGTGTGGCAGCCAGGTAGATGCTCAGATTGGAGAAGGGAAGACCCTGGAAATTAAGGACATGGGCCAGAGGGTGTCGGTGACTTTGAGACTCCATTTTGATTTATCCATGTCTTGGCAGTCATGGAGGGTGTGGCACCCAGGTAGATGCTCAGATCTGACAAGGGAAGACCCTGAAAACTAAGGACGCAAGCCAAGGTGCGTCAGTGTCCTTGACTTTGCCATATCTTGATGGTCATGGAGGGTGTGGCACTCAGGCAGATGTTCAGACCAGACAAGGGAATGCCCTGGAAACGAAGGACGTGGGCCGAGGGGTGCCGGTGTCCTCAGGGCCCCCTTTTGACTTTGCTTTGTCATAACATTCCTGGAAGGTGTGGCAAGCCAGGTAGGTGCTCACATCAGACAAGGGAACGACCTGGACACTAAAGGACGTGGGCCAAGGGGTGTCCTTGAGACCCCTTTTTGACTTTGCTGTGCCTTGGCAACCATGGAGGGTGTGGCACCCAGGTAGGTGCTCAAATTTGGACAAGGGAAGACCCTAAAAACTAAGGATGTGGGCCAAGGGTGTCTGTGTCCTTGAGGCCCCCCTTTTGACTTTACCATGTCTTTATGGTCATGGAAGGTGTGGCACCCAGGTAGGTGCTCGAACCAGACAAGGGAAGACCCTAAAAACGAAGGCTGTGGGCCAAGGGTATCTGTGTCCTTGAGGCCCCCCTTTTGACTTTACCATGTATTGATGGTCATGGAGGGTGTGGCACCCAGGTAGGTGCTCGAACCGGACAAGGGAAGACCCTAAAAACGAAGGATGTCTGTGTCATTGAGGCCACCCTTTTGACTTTACCATGTCTTGATGGTCATGGAGGGTGTGGCACCCAGGTAGGTGCTCGAACCAGACAAGGGAAGACCCTAAAAACGAAGGATGTGGGCCAAGGGTATCTGTGTCCTTGAGGCCCCCCTTTTGACTTTACCATGTCTTGATGGTCATGGAGGGTGTGGCACCCAGGTCGGTGCTCGAACCAGACAAGGGAAGACCCTAAAAACGAAGGATGTGGGCCAAGGGTATCTGTGTCCTTGAGGCCCCCCTTTTGACTTTACCATGTATTGATGGTCATGGAGGGTGTGGCACCCAGGTAGGTGCTCGAACCGGACAAGGGAAGACCCTAAAAACGAAGGATGTCTGTGTCATTGAGGCCACCCTTTTGACTTTACCATGTCTTGATGGTCATGGAGGGTGTGGCACCCAGGTAGGTGCTCGAACCAGACAAGGGAAGACCCTAAAAACGAAGGATGTGGGCCAAGGGTATCTGTGTCCTTGAGGCCCCCCTTTTGACTTTACCATGTCTTGATGGTCATGGAGGGTGTGGCACCCAGGTAGGTGCTCGAACCAGACAAGGGAAGACCCTAAAAACTAAGGATGTGGGCCAAGGGTGTCTGGGTCCTTGAGGCCCCCCTTTTGACTTTACCATGTCTTGATGGTCATGGAGGGTGTGGCACCCAGGTAGGTGCTCAGACCAGACAAGGGAAGGAAACCAAGGACAATGAAACGAGTGGTACCTTCTGCTGTCCCAACCAATGGTTCCCCGAGAGTGGTAAAACAGTTAACACAAACGAGGGAGGCCAACCTTCGAGCATCCCCCCCCTCCCAACCCGAACAGATAAGACCTGAACAGGTACGTACTCGCATACAAACTAAGTCACAATAATGTCATCCCAGAGGTGAGGGGGGCTACAGCCTCCATGTGGGTCCCTGGACTTGGGGGGGATAAGAAAGGCCAACGTCCAAGGCTGCCAACGTGCGTTCAATCGAGGGCTTCCATCAGTAAGTCCTTCACCATGTGGGCCACCCTTCATGACCATCAAGGCATGGCAAAAAAAAAAAAAAAAAAAAAAAAAGAGGGCTCGAGGACACAGGCACCCCCTGTACCCCCATTCTGGAAGGGACCTCCAGGACCAGGGGACACCTACTGGAAAGCAGAAACGTTTGAGCTGGATCGGCCCCCAAAATTCCGCACCTCCCGCCATCCGTTATGACCTGAAGATTCAGCGGTGCCCATGAATAAAAAGGAAGAGAAAATTAATTGCCCCCGAAACATTAATGTTCCCCTTTTAATAAGGGAGAACAGTGAGAAGATTCAGCTACCCACTGCGACCAATCAGCAACCACCTTTGCCCTGCTACGACGGTAGCAGCAGGTGAAAGCTGGATTCCGATTGGCTGCCCTCATTAGGCACTGCTCTCCCTTTCGTCATCTTTCCAATTACACGTCGTCGGTTTCTCCTTCCCCCCGGCGGCGGCCGCCCTCTCGCCGTCCCCTGGGATGTTGCGATAATCGCCCCGCTGAGCTCTGGAAGGCACTTCAGAGATGAAGGACACCATTGCTGAAGCCTCAAGGAGTGCTCGGCGCTGGAGAGATCTCGAGCCGTGTGCGAATTTCTGTGACGGATAAACACTCAGGTCGAGCAACGTCTGTCGCTGGCGGAGAAGGGTGGAGGGGGGGGAGGGGGAATCAGCTGTTTGGCAGGCGATGCTCACCGGGTAAGGGCTCTTCACGTCTCGGCAAAGTAATTAGTATGAGAGTCGCAGGCGGTGACAGCGGACTGACAGACTAGGGAGTTGGGGAGGGGGGGGGGGGGTTACTGTCTATAGCAAAGTATGGGGCCAAAACCTTTTGTACCAAGTAGGGAACGGCTGAAAGCCGCCAGGTTTGGTTTTGCCGTCTGTGCCCCATTGGTGGGATTTACCGTCACCTGACCCAACAGGAAGGTCATTTCTGACTCTCCTAACTGGCAGGACTGCGGTAAGCTTTGGAGTCCCGGTCTCCTTCATTAATTAAGGAGCTGCATTACACTTTCCTCTGGGCAGCGTTTCTCATGAGGGCGCCACCATCAGAAACCACAGGGCCCCCCATGCAGCCTGACAGGGGTCCCCCACCTCCCCCATTATGCATCATCAATCACCCGCCATGCTGTCAGAGCAGCTGCCACACTCCGTCTATTCGCAGGGTAATGGCTGTGCCCCCCCCCCCCCCCCGCCGCCCTCTGGTTGGGCCGTGCTGGATCCCCCTCCTCCCCCGGGAAATCACAGCTTGTCCCGGCTCCCATTGGGCTCTGACTGCAGCACGGCTATACTTTACTATCAGATGGCAGCTTTGGAGTACATTGCAGGCGCTTTATATCTGACAATATGCAAATAATGAAAGATTTATGATACTGCACTTAGATTGCGCCCTCTGGTGTCTCTCAGTTGCCGTGGTGACTGCTCACTGAAGCCTGGGGTTGTGGATTGGCCAGGCCTGAGTGGACAAGCCTAAGCAAACGGGGTGCGACAGCACTAAATGGTGTTGGGGGTGGGGGTGATTGTAAAGCCGTAAACCGCATCCCCCCCCCCCTCTCCTCCGCCATGTTTTTCAGTTAAATTTAAAGGTTGCACCGATACCGGTTTGTTTATTGGCAAACAAGAGTACCGATACTTTCGGTCAAGTACTCGCCGATACCCACACTTTGCGGTACGATTTGCGCAATACAAAATAAAAATGGGAGTAGATCGCACTACAAAGAATCGCATGCGATTTTGGAGAAAAATGCAGTGCGATACCTGTCCGAATCGCATTAACCCCCTCCCCCCCCCCCACAGCTCCTGTGTGTAGAAAGGGAAGCGCCATCTAGTGGGCGGTTTATTCAAAAACCTTAGAACTTACATTAAAGTACATATAATGGCCAAATGCAAAATCTGCATAGGGTGTCCCGATCCCGCCGATGATAGCAAATCGCGGCCACTGGAGAAGAAGTTCCGGGACCCCGAGGGTGCAGGGCGGAAGTGATGTCAGCTTGGGGGGCGGACCACCTCTACACATCTCCTCCACCAGCCGTGATTTGCTATCATTGGCAGGATTGGGACACACGTTAAGTACCGTATATACTCGAGTATAAGCCGAGATTTTCAGCCTCTTTTTTGAGGCTGAAAGTGCCCCCCTCGGCTTATACTCGAGTCACCGCTGTCTGACTGCTCGATCAGCGTATCGAGCAGACAGACGGCGGCCATTCTACCTTTCAAAAGCCACGCCTCCGCCTGTGATAGGCGGAACACTCAATTTCCCAGCAGTCAGTGTTCCGCCTATCACGGACATCCGCTCATCCTCGTACTACGGACGAGGATGAGAGGATGTCCGTGATAGGCGGAACACAGACTGCTGGGAAATTCAGTGTTCCGCCTATCACAGGCGGAGGCGCGGCTTTTGAAAGGTAGAATGGCCGCCGAGGCGCCGATGGAGAGCGGCGATCCTGGAAGGACGGAGGCTGGGCACGGGAACGAAGGAGGCACGGGAACGAAGGAGGCTCGGGAACGGAGGAGGCTCGGGAACGGAGGAGGCTCGGGAACGGAGGAGGCTCGGGAACGGAGGAGGCTCGGGAACGGAGGAGGCTCGGGAACGGAGGAGGCTCGGGAACGGAGGAGGCTCGGGACACAGGTAGGCTGCACGGACACACACACAAGGCTGCACGGACACACACACAGGGATGGATGGATGGACACACACACAGGGATGGATGGATGGACACACACACAGGGATGGATGGATGGACACACACACAGGGATGGATGGACGGACACACACACACAGGGATGGATGGACGGACACACACACACAGGGATGGATGGACGGACACACACACACAGGGATGGATGGACGGACACACACACACAGGGTCGGACGGACACACACACAGGGATGGATGGATGGACACACACACAGGGATGGATGGATGGACACACACACAGGGATGGATGGATGGACACACACACACAGGGATGGATGGACACACAGGGTCGGACGGACACACACACAGGGATGGACGGACACACACACAGGGATGGACGGACACACAGGGTCGGACGGACACACACACAGGGATGGACGGACACACACACAGGGATGGACGGACACACACACAGGGATGGACGGACACACACACAGGGATGGACGGACACACACACAGGGATGGACGGACACACACACAGGGATGGACGGACACACACACAGGGATGGACGGACACACAGGGATGGACAGCCATGTCTCACCCTCGGCTTATACACGAGTCAATAAGTTTTCCAGTTTTTTTGGGGTAAATTGGGGGCCTCGGCTTATATTCGGGTCAGCCTATACTCGAGTATATACGGTAGAGTTCAAATGTAAAATCTGCATAGGGTGTCCCGATCCCGCCGATGATAGCAAATCGCGGCCACTGGAGAAGAAGTTCCGGGACCCCGAGGGTGTAGGGAGGAAGTGATGTCAGCTTGGGGGCGGACCGCCTCCATATCTCCTCCAGTGGCCTTGATTTGCTATCATCGGCAGGATTGGGGCACACGTTACGTACGCTTCAAATGCAAAATCTGCATAGGGTGTCCCGATCCCGCCGATGATAGCAAATCGCGGCCACTGGAGAAGAAGTTCCGGGACCCCGAGGGTGTAGGGAGGAAGTGATGTCAGCTTGGGGGCGGACCACCTCTACATCTCCTCCAGTGGCCTTGATTTGCTATCATCGGCAGGATTGGGACACACGTTACGTACGCTTCAAATGTAAAATCTGCATAGGGTGCCCCGATCCCGCTGATGATAGCAAATCACGGCCACTGGAGAAGAAGTTCCGGGCCCCCGAGGGTGTAGGGAGGAAGTGATGTCAGCTTGGGGGCGGACCGCCTCCACATCTCCTCCAGTCCTATGTGCAACCCCAGCAGCCACGATCTGCTATTATTGGCAGGATTGGGACACACGTTAAGTAGAGTTCAAATGCAAAATCTGCATAGGGTGCCCCCGATCCCGCCGATGATAGCAAATCGCGGCCACTGGAGAAGTTCCGGGACCCGGAGGGTGTAGGGAGGAAGTGATGTCAGCTTGGGGGGCGGACCACCTCTACATCTCCTCCAGTGGCCTTGATTTGCTATCATCGGCAGGATTGGGGCACACATTATGTACGCTTCAAATGTAAAATCTGCATAGGGTGCCCCGATCCCGCCGATGATAGCAAATCGCGGCCACTGGAGAAGAAGTTCCGGGACCCCGAGGGTGTAGGGAGGAAGTGATGTCAGCTTGGGGGCGGACCACCTCTACATCTCCTCCAGTGGCCTTGATTTGCTATCATCGGCAGGATTGGGACACACGTTACGTACGCTTCAAATGTAAAATCTGCATAGGGTGCCCCGATCCCGCTGATGATAGCAAATCACGGCCACTGGAGAAGAAGTTCCGGGCCCCCGAGGGTGTAGGGAGGAAGTGATGTCAGCTTGGGGGCGGACCGCCTCCACATCTCCTCCAGTCCTATGTGCAACCCCAGCAGCCACGATCTGCTATTATTGGCAGGATTGGGACACACGTTAAGTAGAGTTCAAATGCAAAATCTGCATAGGGTGCCCCCGATCCCGCCGATGATAGCAAATCGCGGCCACTGGAGAAGTTCCGGGACCCGGAGGGTGTAGGGAGGAAGTGATGTCAGCTTGGGGGGCGGACCACCTCTACATCTCCTCCAGTGGCCTTGATTTGCTATCATCGGCAGGATTGGGGCACACATTATGTACGCTTCAAATGTAAAATCTGCATAGGGTGCCCCGATCCCGCCGATGATAGCAAATCACGGCCACTGGAGGAGCTGCTCACAGGGTTGTAGGAGATTTAGGGAAGTCCGACCCCAAGCTGACATCACTTCCTCCCTATACACACACATGGAGTCCCAGAGCTCCTCCTCCAGCGGCCGTGATTTGCTATCGTCGGCGGGCTTGGGACCCCCCCCCCCCCCAATGCAGATTTTTGCATTTGAACTGCACTGCTCCCATTCCTTTTGTATTGACGCGAATCCCACCGCAAAGTATCAGTTTGGGTGCCGGGGGCATTTGCGGGAGTAGCGATAGTCGTACAAGTGCCTGGCATCGGCACAGACGCCGGTATCGGTGCATCTCTAGTTACATTGAACCCCCTTTTACCTCTGCCGTTTGCGGGGCAGGCTGTTGTTTTTGATGAGTAAAGACTTGATGTGTTCCGCCAGGGGGTCGTCGTGTTTCAAGCACCAGTGGCGCAGGATGCTGGTGGTGAACTGGTCGTCGGGGTGGCACGGGCGGCTCAGTACCATCTTCACCATCTCCTCGGTCGGCCTGAAGGAAAAGGAAAAAAATAAAATAAATAATAATAAAAAAAGGATCAGATTGCCTGACTGACCTAAGGTGTCACCAAATCTGTAATGGGCAGAGCTGGAGTGCCTCCAGAGGAACTACATCAAACTGCGGAGGCTATTTACTCGTGACTCTGCTCTCTCCTACTATCAGCATACTCCTTGTTACCACACGAGCACTGGAGTACTGATTGTGTCCCCGTGCTGCTTTTCCCTCTGCAGTCTGAGCTCTGCTGTACATGGACTATATAAGGAGGTCAAATTCAGGTACTGCCACTGCTTGGATTAACCACTTTCCACCCACGCTGTAGCTGAAAGACATCTACACCGCGGCTTCCGGTGCCAGGAGGGCATCCATGGACGTCCCCTCGTGATTGCGCTGCTCTGGGATCGTTGAGTCCTTCGGACTTTGGCTGCTCACAGAATAGGGTAAAGGGCCAATCACAGCGGCCCTTTACCACGTGATCAGCTGTCAGCCAATGACAGCTGATCATGGAAGTAAAGACAAGCCGGTTACCGGCTTTTTCTCCTCCTCATGCTGACAGCGCGAGGAAAGGAGAGAAGAGCCAATAACCGCCTTCCGTTACAGGGGCATCAGTGCCACACAGTGCCGCCAATCAGTGCAGCCAATCAGCGCCACCTCTTAGTGCCCTTTCACCTCTTAGTGACCTTCAGTGACATCTCTTAGTGACCTTCAGTGACACCTCTTGGTGACCTTCAGTGACACCTCTTGGTGACCTTCAGTGACACCTCTTGGTGACCTTCAGTGCCACCTCTTGGTGACCTTCAGTGCCACCTCTTGGTGACCTTCAGTGCCACCTCTTGGTGACCTTCAGTGCCACCTCTTACTGCCCTTCCACCTTTTACTGCCCTTCAGTGCCACCTCTTAGTGCCCTTCCACCTCTTAGTGACACCTCTTGGTGACCCTTCAGTGCCACCTCTTGGTGACACTTCAGTGACACCTCTTGGTGACCTTCAGTGACACCTCTTACTGCCCTTCAGTGCCACCTCTTACTGCCCTTCCACCTTTTACTGCCCTTCAGTGCCACCTCTTAGTGCCCTTCCACCTCTTAGTGACCTTCAGTGACACCTCTTGGTGACCTTCAGTGACACCTCTTACTGCCCTTCAGTGACACCTCTTGGTGACCTTCAGTGACACCTCTTACTGCCCTTCAGTGCCACCTCTTACTGCCCTTCCACCTTTTACTGCCCTTCAGTGCCACCTCTTAGTGACCTTCAGTGTCATCTCTTAGTGACCTTCAGTGTCATCTCTTAGTGACCTTCAGTGTCATCTCTTAGTGACCTTCAGTGTCATCTCTTAGTGCCCTTCCACCTCTTAGTGACCTTCAGTGCCATCTCAGTGCCCTTCAGTGCTGCCTATCATTTTTGCCCAATCAGTGCAGACTATCAGTGCCACCTATCAAGTGCCCATCAGGGAAGGAGGAAAAATTACCCAATTGCAAAATATTTATCACAAACTATGAAAAACACTTTTTTTTTTTTCTTCCTCAAAAAAATTTTTCGGCCTTTTTTTTTGTTTCTGTAGTAAAAAAATAAAACCCTCAGAGGCAATTAAATACCAACCAAAAGAAATCTCTACTTGTGTGAACAAAATGATAAAAAAAAAAATGTCCTGTGTGTAGAGTGTAGCACGACCGCGTAATTGTCATGCAAAGTGTGACATCGCTGAAAGCTGGAACTTGGCCTGGGCAGGAAGGGGGGTGTAAGTCCTCCGCAAGCAAGTGGTTAAATCCTCTCTCACCTTCAGGCTTGCACAGGTGTCCCGGCTCCTCCGCCGCACCAAAACGGCTTCCTCTGATCTCACCGCACACTGTGAGCCTCTCACAATGTGCTTCAGAGGCTGCAGCGAGACAGACTAGTTATCAAATGACCTGCATTGTGCAACAATGTAACCCCCCCGTGGGTGGGTGATTACTGCGGACACAAGGTCAAGCGGGGGACAAACAATGCAAATAAATCGATACAGAGAAATATCAGGCTGAGTGATGAGTTCTGCGCCCCCCCCCCCCCCCGTTACCCACAATCCCCCGCTCTCCCCCGCTCTCCCAGCACACGGCAGAGGCGGCAATAAATTATCCAGCGGCTGATAAGGGATCTCGCTGTACAGGATATTGCAGAGTGCGACACCATCGGACCTGCATACATAAAACGACTCGCCGGCTCTGCTATTCACCGCCGCCGGCGGGGGAAAGTGCAGCACAACCCGCCAATTATGGTAAGTGGCGCTCTTATAGAAGGTCAGAGTAATAAATGCTTTTCCCGCTGCCCTCTTCTACCCGATTGTTCACTATATTGTTAAAGTGTGGCGTAAGTGGGGCGTAAGTGGGGCCTACGACAGCCGAGAAGCTGGTGGAGAAGTCCGTATCCGGCGTCCATGTCCAGATCAGGGAGGTGCAAATTATCGGGAAGGGGGTTCTCCAATCATAACAACAAAAAATGCCACTTACTTTTCCCTGCGGAGCTGCAGGAGGAGGCAGGACAGAGCTTCGGGGTGTTCTGCAAAAGGGAAAATAGGTATAAAAGTCACCGAAAATGGTAAAGATGTTCTATTATTAGGTGGCTCCCACATGGTCAGAGGAGACGGAAAGCAACCGGTAGGTGAAGGAAAGTCAAGGAAGAAGCAGGATGCTGGGCGGAACGGTAAGAGAGAAGGAGGAAGTGGGTGAAGGAATGTCAGGGAAGAGGCAGGACGGTGGGTGGATCGGTAGCAGAGGAGGAGGAGGTGGAGTAGGAAATGTCAGGAAAGAGGCAGGACGGTGGGTGGATCGGTATGAGAGGAGGAGGAGGAGGAGGTGGAGTAAGGAATTTCAGGAAAGAGGCAAGACGGTGGTTGGATCGGTATGAGAGGAGGTGGTGGTGGAGTAAGGAATGTCAGGAAAGAGGCAGGACGGTGGGTGGATCGGTATGAGAGGAGGAGGAGGTGGAAGTAGGGAATGTCAGGGAAGAGGCAGGACGGTGGGTGGATCGGTATGAGAGGAGGTGGTGGTGGAGAAAGGAATGTCAGGAAAGAGGCAGGACGGTGGGTGGATCGGTAGCAGAGGAGGAGGAGGTGGAGTAAGGAATGTCAGGAAAGAGGCAGGACGGTGGGTGGATCGGTATGAGAGGAGGAGGAGGTGAAGTAGGGAATGTCAGGAAAGAGGTAGGCCGGCGGGTGGATCGGTATGAGAGGAAAAGGTGGAGTAGGAAATGTCAGGGAAGAGGCAAGACGGTGGTTGGATCGGTATGAGAGGAGGAGGAGGTGGAGTAAGGAATGTCAGGAAAGAGGTAGGCCGGCGGGTGGATCGGTATGAGAGGAGAAGGTGGAGTAGGAAATGTCAGGGAAGAGGCAAGACGGTGGTTGGATCGGTATGAGAGGAGGAGGAGGTGAAGTAGGGAATGTCAGGAAAGAGGCAGGACGGTGGGTGGATCGGTATGAGAGGAGGAGGAGGTGGAGTAAGGAATGTCAGGAAAGAGGCAGGACGGTGGGTGGATCGGTATGAGAGGAGGAGGAGGTGGAGTAAGGAATTTCAGGAAAGAGGCAGGACGGTGGGTGGATCGGTATGAGAGGAGGAGGAGGTGAAGTAGGGAATGTCAGGAAAGAGGCAGGACGGTGGGTGGATCGGTATGAGAGGAGGAGGAGGTGGAGTAAGGAATGTCAGGAAAGAGGCAGGCCGGTGGGTGGATCGGTAAGAGAGGAGAAGGTGGAGTAGGGAATGTCAGGGAAGAGGCAAGACGGTGGTTGGATCGGTATGAGAGGAGAAGGTGGAGTAGGAAATGTCAGGGAAGAGGCAAGACGGTGGTTGGATCGGTATGAGAGGAGGAGGAGGTGGAGTAAGGAATTTCAGGAAAGAGGCAGGACGGTGGGTGGATCGGTATGAGAGGAGGAGGAGGTGAAGTAGGGAATGTCAGGAAAGAGGCAGGACGGTGGGTGGATCGGTATGAGAGGAGGAGGAGGTGGAGTAAGGAATGTCAGGAAAGAGGCAGGCCGGTGGGTGGATCGGTAAGAGAGGAGAAGGTGGAGTAGGGAATGTCAGGGAAGAGGCAAGACGGTGGTTGGATCGGTATGAGAGGAGAAGGTGGAGTAGGAAATGTCAGGGAAGAGGCAAGACGGTGGTTGGATCGGTATGAGAGGAGGAGGAGGTGGAGTAAGGAATGTCAGGAAAGAGGCAGGACGGTGGGTGGATCGGTATGAGAGGAGGTGGTGGTGGAGTAAGGAATGTCAGGAAAGAGGCAGGACGGTGGGTGGATCGGTATGAGAGGAGAAGGTGGAGTAGGAAATGTCAGGGAAGAGGCAGGACGGTGGGTGGATCGGTATGAGAGGAGGAGAAGGTGGAGTAGGAAATGTCAGGGAAGAGGCAAGACGGTGGTTGGATCGGTATGAGAGGAGGAGGAGGTGAAGTAGGGAATGTCAGGAAAGAGGCAGGACGATGGGTGGATCGGTATGAGAGGAGGAGGAGGTGGAGTAAGGAATGTCAGGAAAGAGGCAGGACGGTGGGTGGATCGGTATGAGAGGAGGTGGTGGTGGAGTAAGGAATGTCAGGAAAGAGGCAGGACGGTGGGTGGATCAGTATGAGAGGAGGAGGAGGTGGAGTAAGGAATGTCAGGAAAGAGGCAGGACGGTGGGTGGATCGGTATGAGAGGAGGAGGAGGTGGAGTAGGGAATGTCAGGGAAGAGGCAGGACGGTGGGTGGATCGGTATGAGAGGAGGAGGTGGTGGAGTAGGGAATGTCAGGAAAGAGGCAGGACGGTGGGTGGATCGGTATGAGAGGAGGAGGTGGTGGAGTAGGGAATGTCAGGAAAGAGGCAGGCCGGTGGGTGGATCGGTAGCAGAGGAGGAGGTGGTGGAGTAGGGAATGTCAGGAAAGAGGCAGGACGGTGGGTGGATCGCTATGAGAGGAGGAGGTGGTGGAGTAGGGAATGTCAGGAAAGAGGCTGGCCGGTGGGTGGATCGGTAGGAGAGGAGGTGGTGGTGGAGTAAGGAATGTCAGGAAAGAGGCAGGACGGTGGGTGGATCGGTATGAGAGGAGGAGATAGGTGAAGTAGGGAATGTCAGGAAAGAGGCAGGACGGTGGGTGGATCGGTATGAGAGGAGGAGGAGGTGGAGTAAGGAATGTCAGGAAAGAGGCAGGACGGTGGGTGGATCGGTATGAGAGGAGGTGGTGGTGGAGTAGGGAATGTCAGGAAAGAGGCAGGACGGTGGGTGGATCGGTATGAGAGGAGGAGGAGGTGGAGTAGGAAATGTCAGGAAAGAGGCAGGACGGTGGGTGGATCGGTATGAGAGGAGGAGGAGGTGGAGTAAGGAATGTCAGGAAAAAGGCAGGACGGTGGGTGGATCGGTATGAGAGGAGGTGGTGGTGGAGTAGGGAATGTCAGGAAAGAGGCAGGCCGGTGGGTGGATCGGTATGAGAGGAGGAGGAGGTGGAGTAAGGAATGTCAGGAAAGAGGCAGGACGGTGGGTGGATCGGTATGAGAGGAGGTGGTGGTGGAGTAGGGAATGTCAGGAAAGAGGCAGGCCGGTGGGTGGATCGGTATGAGAGGAGGAGGAGGAGGAGGAGGTGGAGTAGGGAATGTCAGGAAAGAGGTAGGCCGGCGGGTGGATCGGTATGAGAGGAGAAGGTGGAGTAGGAAATGTCAGGGAAGAGGCAAGACGGTGGTTGGATCGGTATGAGAGGAGGAGGAGGTGGAGTAAGGAATGTCAGGAAAGAGGCAGGCCGGTGGGTGGATCGGTAAGAGAGGAGAAGGTGGAGTAGGGAATGTCAGGGAAGAGGCAAGACGGTGGTTGGATCGGTATGAGAGGAGGAGGAGGTGGAGTAAGGAATGTCAGGAAAGAGGCAGGACGGTGGGTGGATCGGTATGAGAGGAGGAGGAGGTGGAGTAAGGAATGTCAGGAAAGAGGCAGGACGGTGGGTGGATCGGTAGCAGAGGAGGAGGTGGTGGAGTAAGGAATGTTAGGAAAGAGGCAGGACGGTGGGTGGATCGGTATGAGAGGAGGAGGTGGTGGAGTAAGGAATGTTAGGAAAGAGGCAGGACGGTGGGTGGATCGGTATGAGAGGAGGAGGAGGTGGAGTAGGGAATGTCAGGAAAGAGGCAGGCCGGTGGGTGGATCGGTATGAGAGGAGGAGGAGGTGGAGTAAGGAATGTCAGGAAAGAGGCAGGACGGTGGGTGGATCGGTATGAGAGGAGGTGGTGGTGGAGTAGGGAATGTCAGGAAAGAGGTAGGCCGGGGGGTGGATCGGTATGAGAGCAGGAGGAGGTGGAGTAGGGAATGTCAGGAAAGAGGTAGGCCGGCGGGTGGATCGGTATGAGAGGAGGAGAAGGTGGAGTAAGGAATGTCAGGAAAGAGGCAGGACGGTGGGTGGATCGGTATGAGAGGAGGAGGAGGTGGAGTAGGGAATGTCAGGAAAGAGGTAGGCCGGTGGGTGGATCAGTATGAGAGGAGGAGGAGGTGGAGTAGGGAATGTCAGGAAAGAGGTAGGCCGGTGGGTGGATCGGTATGAGAGGAGGAGGAGGTGGAGTAAGGAATGTCAGGGAAGAGGCAGGTCGGCGGGTGGATCAGTATGACAGGAGGAGGTAGGTGAAGGAATGTCAGGGAAGAGGCGGGACGATCGCTATAAGAAAAGAAAAAGATGTGTTTCCGGGTTGACAGACCAACTCACCTTTGTACTTGAGATGCTGCAGGATGGGGATGATGGTCTCCAATGGGACATTGTGGGCCAGGAAGAGCTGCCACGTACAGTACTGTTCGAAGGTCTCCCATTCTAAACTCTGAACTGGAAGAGAGACACACAGACCTTACTGCCCCGCCCACTCAGGATCATGTGACCACCTCAGTACCAATAATGTGACATCAAATAGAGCCGAGAACATCATTGTATCCCGACAACTATGAAGAAAAGTCCCAACTTCTATGCGTTACCCAAAAACAAACTGAGCTATGTGTTGTACATAGGGGTGGGTCACCAGAAAGTGGCCATCTCTAGAGCCTTTTGTATGCAAGATAGGGATCTTGGATGGTAAGCTCCTCGGGGGCGGGGACTGATATGAACGTACAATATGCAAATATGCTGTGTAAATCATCGGCACTATAAAAATACCTGAAAAAAAATATATAATGAAATAGGTAACAGAGCAACCCCCCCCCACCCTGCCGAAACCCCAGGCACTCAATCCACAACTTACTTAGAATGTTGAGCACGGAGTCCTTCCGAAACATCACCAGGTTCCCCATCATGACGTGACACACCAGTTCCTGCAGCTGAGACACACACAGGACGTTACTGGACCGCACCTCCCCCTACAGAGCTCCGCACTGCTCTGCTCACACATATCCATTACTACACATTACAAGCTGAACCCCTACCTGGGCGGAGTCTATGACGGCCACAATCATGTTCAGGAGCTCTCCGCTCCGCAGCGTTTCGTCTGGAAACTGGAGGGAGACGAGAGTGAGAGATCCCCCCCCTGCTGTGTAGCCGAAACCAGATCGCTCAGCATGGCTCAGGCTGCTAAGTTATTGAATTACCCAACCACCTCCCAACAACTTCACCGCTCGTATCACCCCAATTCCTGCACCTAAACCCGAGATCACCCCAATTCCTGCACCTTCACCCCTCAGATCAACCCAGTTCCTGCACCCTCACCCCTCCTGTACCTTCACCCCTCAGATAAACCCAGTTCCTGCACCATCACCCCTCAGATCAACCCAGTTCCTGCACCATCACCCCTCAGATCAACCCAGTTCCTGCACCCTCACCCCTCAGATAAACCCAGTTCCTGCACCATCACCCCTCAGATCAACCCAGTTCCTGCACCATCACCCCTCAGATCAACCCAGTTCCTGCACCTTCACCCCTCAGATCAACCCAGTTCCTGCACCCTCACCCCTCCTGTACCTTCACCCCTCAGATCAACCCAGTTCCTGCACCATCACCCCTCAGATCAACCCAGTTCCTGCACCATCACCCCTCAGATCAACCCAGTTCCTGCACCATCACCCCTCAGATCAACCCAGTTCCTGCACCATCACCCCTCAGATCAACCCAGTTCCTGCACCATCACCCCTCAGATCAACCCAGTTCCTGCACCATCACACCTCAGATCAACCCAGTTCCTGCACCATCACCCCTCAGCTCTATCCAGGTCCTGCACCATCACCCCTCAGATCAACCCAGTTCCTGCACCATCACCCCTCAGATCAACCCAATTCCTGCACCTTCACCCCTCAGATCAACCCAGTTCCTGCACCTTCATCCCTCAGATCAACCCAGTTCCTGCACCATCACCCCTCAGATCAACCCAGTTCCTGCACCATCACCCCTCAGATCAACCCAGTTCCTGCACCATCACCCCTCAGCTCTATCCAGTTCCTGCACCAGCACCCCTCAGATCAACCCAGTTCCTGCACCATCACCCCTCAGCTCTATCCAGTTCCTGCACCATCACCCCTCAGCTCTATCCAGTTCCTGCACCATCACCCCTCAGATCAACCCAGTTCCTGCACCATCACCCCTCAGATCAACCCAGTTCCTGTACCTTCACCTCTCAGATCAACCCAATTCCTGCAACTTCACCCCTCAGATCACCCAAATTCCTGCACCTTCACCCCTCAGATCACCCAAATTCCTGCACCTTCACCCCTCAGATCACCCAAATTCCTGCACCTTCACCCCTCAGATCACCCCAATTCCTGCACCTAAACCCGAGATCACCCCAATTCCTGCACCTTCACCCCTCAGATCACCCAAATTCCTGCACCTTCACCCCTCAGATCACCCAAATTCCTGCACCTTCACCCCTCAGATCACCCAAATTCCTGCACCTTCACCCCTCAGATCACCCAAATTCCTGCACCTTCACCCCTCAGATCAACTCAATTCCTGCACCTAAACCCGAGATCACCCCAGTTCCTGCACCATCACCCCTCAAATCAACCCAGTTCCTGCACCTTCACCCCTCAGCTCTATCCAGTTCCTGCACCATCACCCCTCAAATCAACCCAGTTCCTGCACCATCACCCCTCAGATCAACCCAGTTCCTGCACCATCACCCCTCAGATCAACCCAGTTCCTGCACCATCACCCCTCAGCTCTATCCAGTTCCTGCACCATCACCCATCAGATCAACCCAGTTCCTGCACCATCACCCCTCAGATCAACCCAGTTCCTGCACCATCACCCCTCAGATCAACCCAGTTCCTGCACCATCACCCCTCAGATCAACCCAGTTCCTGCACCATCACCCCTCAAATCAACCCAGTTCATGCACCATCACCCCTCAAATAAACCCAGTTCCTGCACCTTCACCCCTCAGCTCTATCCAGTTCCTGCACCATCACCCCTCAGATCAACCCAGTTCCTGCACCATCACCCCTGAAATCAACCCAGTTCCTGAACCATCACCCCTCAAATCAACCCAGTTCCTGCACCATCACCCCTCAAATCAACCCAGTTCCTGCACCTTCACCCCTCAGATCTATCCAGTTCCTGTTCCTTCACCTCTCAGATCAACCCAGTTCCTGCACCTTCACTCTTCAGATCAATCCAGTTCCTGCACCATCACCCCTCAGATCAACCCAGTTCCTGCACCTTCACCCCTCAGCTCTATCCAGTTCCTGCACCATCACCCCTCAAATCAACCCAGTTCCTGCACCATCACCCCTCAGATCAACCCAGTTCCTGCACCATCACCCCTCAGATCAACCCAGTTCCTGCACCATCACCCCTCAGATCAACCCAGTTCCTGCACCATCACCCCTCAGATCAACCCAGTTCCTGCACCTTCACCCCTCAGCTCTATCCAGTTCCTGCACCATCACCCCTCAGATCAACCCAGTTCCTGCACCATCACCCCTCAGATCAACCCAGTTCCTGCACCATCACCCCTCAGATCAACCCAGTTCCTGCACCATCACCCCTCAGATCAACCCAGTTCCTGCACCATCACCCCTCAGATCAACCCAGTTCCTGCACCATCACCCCTCAAATCAACCCAGTTCCTGCACCATCACCCCTCAAATCAACCCAGTTCCTGCACCATCACCCCTCAAATCAACCCAGTTCCTGCACCATCACCCCTCAAATCAACCCAGTTCCTGCACCATCACCCCTCAAATCAACCCAGTTCCTGCACCATCACCCCTCAAATCAACCCAGTTCCTGCACCATCACCCCTCAAATCAACCCAGTTCCTGCACCATCACCCCTCAAATCAACCCAGTTCCTGCACCTTCACCCCTCAGCTCTATCCAGTTCCTGCACCATCACCCCTCAGATCAACCCAGTTCCTGCACCTTCACCCCTCAGCTCTATCCAGTTCCTGCACCATCACCCCTCAAATCAACCCAGTTCCTGCACCATCACCCCTCAAATCAACCCAGTTCCTGCACCATCACACCTCAAATCAACCCAGTTCCTGCACCATCACCCCTCAAATCAACCCAGTTCCTGCACCTTCACCCCTCAGCTCTATCCAGTTCCTGCACCATCACCCCTCAGATCAACCCAGTTCCTGCACCTTCACCCCTCAGCTCTATCCAGTTCCTGCACCATCACCCCTCAAATCAACCCAGTTCCTGCACCATCACCCCTCAGATCAACCCAGTTCCTGCACCATCACCCCTCAAATCAACCCAGTTCCTGAACCATCACCCCTCAAATCAACCCAGTTCCTGCACCATCACCCCTCAAATCAACCCAGTTCCTGCACCATCACCCCTCAAATCAACCCAGTTCCTGCACCTTCACCCCTCAGATCTATCCAGTTCCTGTACCATCACCCCTCAGATCAACCCAATTCCTGCACCTTCACTCTTCAGATCAATCCAGTTCCTGCACCTTCATCCCTCAGATCAACCCAGTTCCTGCACCTTCACCCCTCAGATCAACCCAGTTCCTGCACCATCACCCCTCAGATCTACCCATCAATTCCTTCATATGCCTAGAGTGGGCTGTACCTCGCTGTATATGGAGGGGGTCAGGTAACACAGCAGACGCACGTCATCCTCCTGGCAGGCCTTCATGTCCATCATCAGGCAGGTGTGCAGATCCCCGAGTTGGGTGGCCTGAGCAAACGACTCGTATAAGTTCATCTTCCCGGCTGCGGCTTTGCTGCAGAAAGGAAGCCATGGTGGGAGAATTAGAGGCCAAAATGGAGTCAAAGTGCGATGGGTGCGATCCGAGACCCATACAGTGTGCAGAGAAACAAGCCCCTCCCACCAACCAATCACAATCTCCCTTCAATCAAATCCTATCAACTGCTGAGGGGCCACAATAACAGTTTTGCTTTTCAGATGTCGACATGCGATGGAGATGGTGGCGATAGGAAGACTTTATCCACCCCACCAATTCCCGATCATGGCACTTCACCCTGACCACGGCAGCCATCTCCCCTCCTTGGGTACATCTGTCTGATCCCCGAAAACACGACACCGAATTGTGGCTAGTCGTGCGAACGCATATAGAAGTGGGCTCATTCCGCTCTGCGGGTGGGTGTCTGTGTGGCTACGCGTTTTGTGGGATGCTCCCCTTTTGTCAAGCCTCAAGGGGGCTTGAAATGTGTAGCCCCGCCCATCAACATACTCCCACAGTGTGACATCATCATGCTGCATCTTCAATACCGAAGCTGCTGTTAAGCGCTGAAGCCTTTCGGCTGTGTCCCCCCCGCCCCCCCCAGGCTCCAGTGCTATGGAGAAGCATTATATTGCCTTGCGTTTGTTATCTTTTTCTTATTGCTACACTTTTTTTTGTCACTGTAGTCTTCAAAGAACGCTGCAGCGGAACATTCTACACTTGGACGTCTCGTAACTTGGTTCCATGGGCTCCATTACTTCTATGGCTTTTGGTTCATGGTTCTCACAGTGCCCCCTATTGGTATTTGCTGGATGTTACTGCCTGCTGTGAAGAAAGAGTTTTTGTGCATCTATCTCTGTACATATTGTTTATAGAATTTCACGCCCTCCTGAATCTGCCGCTCCGGGTTCCCCTTTAACCTCTGCCGGCGCTACTGTTCTCCCGACACTCCAGGCCTGATCATCTGCTGGATCCTCAGGGCTGGCATCTCCAGTCTGAGGTTCTTCCATCAACATCTACTGGTACTTGTGTTCCTCGTCCAGAGGCGATTGGGTCGGAGATACAAGGAGAGGCCACTCTTGTCATTTCAGCCTTCTGTCAGGTAGGGGACAAGTAGGTAAATCTCAGCAATGGTGCTTTCCATTGCCGCGTGTTTGCTCCAGGTCAATGACTCGTACTACTCAAGCCTGAATAGCTAGGCCAACAGTAGGAGCTCAGCAACGGTGGAGGGTTTTCCCAGCCCAGGGCCGAGGGCAAGGCGAGAGGTCCGGGCCGAGGGCAAGGCGAGAGGTCCGGGCCGAGGGCAAGGCGAGAGGTCCGGGCAGAGGGCAAGGCGAGAGGTCCGGGCAGAGGGCAAGGCGAGAGGTCCGGGCAGAGGGCAAGGCGAGAGGTCCGGGCAGAGGGCAAGGCGAGAGGTCCGGGCAGAGGGCAAGGCGAGAGGTCCGGGCAGAGGGCAAGGCGAGAGGTCCGGGCAGAGGGCAAGGCGAGAGGTCCGGGCAGAGGGCAAGGCGAGAGGTCCGGGCCGAGGGCAAGGCGAGAGGTCCGGGCAGAGGGCAAGGCGAGAGGTCCGGGCAGAGGGCAAGGCGAGAGGTCCGGGCCGAGGGCAAGGCGAGAGGTCCGGGCCGAGGGCAAGGCGAGAGGTCCGGGCCGAGGGCAAGGCGAGAGGTCCGGGCCGAGGGCAAGGCGAGAGGTCCGGGCCGAGGGCAAGGCGAGAGGTCCGGGCCGAGGGCAAGGCGAGAGGTCCGGGCCGAGGGCAAGGCGAGAGGTCCGGGCAGAGGGCAAGGCGAGAGGTCTGGGCAGAGGGCAAGGCGAGAGGTCTGGGCAGAGGGCAAGGCGAGAGGTCCGGGCAAAGGGCAAGGCGGGGCCGGGCAAAGGGCAAGGCGGGGGTCCGGGCAAAGGGCAAGGCTGGGGTCCGGGCAAAGGGCAAGGCGGGGGTCCGGGCAAAGGGCAACGGGCAAAGGGCAAGGCGGGGGTCCGGGCAAAGGGCAAGGCGGGGGTCCGGGCAAAGGGCAAGGCGGGGGTCCGGGCAAAGGGCAAGGCGGGGGTCCGGGCAAAGGGCAAGGCGGGGGTCCGGGCAAAGGGCAAGGCGGGAGTCCGGGCAAAGGGCAAGGCGGGGGTCCGGGCAAAGGGCAAGGCGGGGGTCCGGGCAAAGGGCAAGGTGGGGGTCCGGGCAAAGGGCAAGGCGGGGGTCCGGGCAGAGGGCACTGCCAGCCATGTCTCAGAACAGAGAAAACATTTCATCATTCAGGAAGTCGTGTTCCCTGATTAGGAGGGAAATTTGTTCTGCCAATTAATTAGTTGCAATAAACAATCCGGACGCAGAGAACAGACACTGGATGTTATTAAGTAGAAGAAAAAAAATAATGAGGAGGATTAAATCCCTGACCTGATACAGACCCTGCCGGGGGAGGGGAGGGGAACTCACAGCCGACGCCACACATGGCAGTGACCCCATCATATATTAGTTTCCAAACCCCCTCCACCCCGCCCATCATATTCAAAACCCTCATACGCCAGTCTCCGGACCCCCAACCTGTCATACGCCAGTCTCCGGTCCCCCAACCTGTCATACGCCAGTCTCCGGACCCCCAACCTGTCATACGCCAGTCTCCGGTCCCCCAACCTGTCATACGCCAGTCTCCGGTCCCCCAACCTGTCATACGCCAGTCTCCGGTCCCCCAACCTGTCATACGCCAGTCTCCGGACCCCCAACCTGTCATACGCCAGTCTCCGGTCCCCCAACCTGTCATACGCCAGTCTCCGGTCCCCCAACCTGTCATACGCCAGTCTCCGGTCCCCCAACCTGTCATACGCCAGTCTCCGGTCCCCCAACCTGTCATACGCCAGTCTCCGGTCCCCCAACCTGTCATACGCCAGTCTCCGGACCCCCAACCTGTCATACGCCAGTCTCCGGACCCCCAACCTGTCATACGCCAGTCTCCGGTCCCCCAACCTGTCATACGCCAGTCTCCGGTCCCCCAACCTGTCATACGCCAGTCTCCGGTCCCCCAACCTGTCATACGCCAGTCTCCGGTCCCCCAACCTGTCATACGCCAGTCTCCGGTCCCCCAACCTGTCATACGCCAGTCTCCGGTCCCCCAACCTGTCATACGCCAGTCTCCGGACCCCCAACCTGTCATACGCCAGTCTCCGGTCCCCCAACCTGTCATACGCCAGTCTCCGGGTCCCCCAACCTGTCATACGCCAGTCTCCGGACCCCCAACCTGTCATACGCCAGTCTCCGGACCCCCAACCTGTCAAACGCCAGTCTCCGGTCCCCCAACCTGTCAAACGCCAGTCTCCGGTCCCCCAACCTGGCATATACCAGTCTCTGGTCCCCAACCAAGTGTATTCCAGTCTCCTTTCCCCAACCTGATGTATACCATTCTGAGTTCTCCAACCAATCGTATACCAGTCTTCACCAGGGTATAATATACCATTCTCTATTCCTAAACCAATCAAATGCCAGTCTCCGTTCCCCAACCTATCGTATAACTGTATCCATTCCTCCATCCTATCATACTCAAGTCACCATTATCCAACCTATCACATACCAGTCTCCACTCCGCAGCATATCATACTGCAGTCTCCGTTTCCCAGCTTATCGTATACCCCTCTTTATTCCCCAGCCCATCCTATGCCAGTCTTTGCTACCCAACCTATCATATCACCTTACCTGGCCTTTAAGTAGTACAGCAGGTGATAGCCAATCTTGGGCTGTTTCTGATAGAGTTCAGACAGCAAGTCTAGAAGAAGGGAGAAGCCATTGCTATCTTCTTGCATCTGGATCAGGTTTCTGGAGACAGAGAAGATAAAAGGAAAAAAGTGAAGGTGATAAAGTCTTGGTGAGCCTGGGCTGAGTAAAGAGGATGGAAGGAAGACTTACCGAAATATCAGGTAGAGGGGTTTCCCGACAGTCTCCTCCAGGGACCTGATAAATACATGCAAACATTGTCAGAGGGCAACAGGTAAACCAATGTAGGAAGTCCAACAAAGTGTCATTAATCCCGATCAGTCTGAATATTCCACTGCCATTTCCTTTGAGGCCAACCCAAGTGTCTCTATGTGGTCCCATCCAACCCAACCAACCCCAGTGTCTCTATGTGGTCCCATCCAACCCAACCAACCCCAGTGTCTCTATGTGGTACCATCCAACCCAACCAACCCCAGTGTCTCTATGTGGTCCCATCCAACCCAACCAACCCCAGTGTCTCTATGTGGTCCCATCCAACCCAACCAACCCCAGTGTCTCTATGTGGTACCATCCAACCCAACCAACCCCAGTGTCTCTATGTGGTCCCATCCAACCCAACCAACCCCAGTGTCTCTATGTGGTACCATCCAACCCAACCAACCCCAGTGTCTCTATGTGGTACCATCCAACCCAACCAACCCCAGTGTCTCTATGTGGTCCCATCCAACCCAACCAACCCCAGTGTCTCTATGTGGTCCCATCCAACCCAACCAACCCCAGTGTCTCTATGTGGTCCCATCCAACCCAACCAACCCCAGTGTCTCTATGTGGTCCCATCCAACGCAACCAACCCCAGTGTCTCTATCTGGTACCATCCAACCCAACCAACCCCAGTGTCTCTATGTGGTCCCATCCAACGCAACCAACCCCAGTGTCTCTATGTGGTACCATCCAACCCAACCAACCCCAGTGTCTCTATGTGGTACCATCCAACCCAACCCCAAAGGCCTAGCGTCCCACAGAGTCCACCAATGTAATTCTTTGATCCTCTTTTACAAAACACTTATACCGTCGACTCAAAGGCCAAAATTGCCTGCACTACTGTCCCGGTCAACCCTCAGTCCTTCATATTGCACTGATATGACCACTACAAGGCCATGGTCTCACATATCTTACCTCACAATGTTATACGTGATCCTTCAGACGGTGGCCGGTATACTGCTGGCAGTACGGTGTACCGCTAAAGCTCCACATTTATGGGCTTCATCACCCTTATTGCCCCCTCACATTCTGCCTTGCCTGACTAAACGACCCTAAAAACCTGGTACTGTCAGAAACCCGTTCACTTTTAGCTTCAGTTCAGTTGTAACCCATGACCCCTTCAAGAGCTTTGGATCGAGAAGCCTTTCTGCCCTTACGGAGAAGAACAAAACATCTGGCCGCAAGGGTCAGGGGGGGGGCACTTACTCATCTGTGATCTCCTCTGGTAGGACCTCTCCCCGGAAATGGTGCTTGAACAACTCATGGAGACAGGAAGCCAAAACGGACAACTGTTCTGAATCAAATTCATCCTGCGAAGAAGAGAAGAGAGCGTTCACCTCCTAAGCCTCCTTGTTGGAAGGGCACCTGTCACTCGGCCATACCAAGGCCTGGAAGGAGACGAGTAGGCGACATTGCATTGGCCCTTCCAGTGATGAAAGTATTAGTCCACTTGGTAAGTGCCAAGTTTAAGGCCTACACTAGGTGCCAGGTGGCTCGGCAGGTCAAGAGCTACTGGACATCGGAACCCTACAGGAAGGATCTTACCTGGAACTTGGCTCCTGGAGCAACATAACTATGCGATACTTGGAAAGCAATTCTCCACTCCGTTTACCTGGTATCACAGCAGTGATAGGAAGTTGGGATTATGGTGCTACAAAGGCTATTATGGAGCTACACTAACAAAGCCAACAAGAGAGGAAGTGCCTTCTTCAGACCACCACCTCGGACATCTAACCATCCACCACTGAATGGGACAAGCTTTAACACCACCACCACAAAATCAGCCTTCCACACCTGGACAGTTACAAGTTTCAAGCAACTTCTTCAGGTCCAGCGCCTCCGCTGGCCAGATCCTTGGCTCCATCACCTCCCCTTGAAACAAAAAAGCCGCATCTCCTCCCCATAGAATCAGCAAAACTAAGTTGCCCAAACAGCAAACACAAGGCAAACCACCCAAGTCCTCCTCCGAGGAACTTTGAAAGCTGCTAGGGGCAGTGAAGGAGAATCTTGGCACCCCCCCCCCCCCCCCAAGATGTTTTGAAACTACATTTCCCATGATGCTCATGCACTCTGCAGTGTAGAGGAGCATCATGGGAAATGTAGTTCCAAAACATCTGGGGTGCCGAGGTTTGCCATCACTGTGCTAGGGCTTAGACGCAGAAAGCTCTTGGTGTCTCTAAAGGAAGCGGAGTGCGACTTTATGCTTTGTTTAACCCTAAGTTTTATATTCCTGACCCCCCCCCCCATACTCTCCTCTACTGCATATCATTGGCTTTGACCACTTGACCTCTGGAAGGTTTTACTCCCTTCATGGCAAGGGCATTTTTTTTTTATTCAGCACTGCGATACTTGAACTGGTAATTGTGCGGTCATGCAACGCTGTACCAAAATTAAACACAACGAGGCTTCTAAAAAAAAAAAAAAAAAAATTATAAAAAATAATAAAAATAATAATAATATTGTAAAAATAAATAAAATGAAATGGTAAAAAAATAAAAGTAAAAAAAAAAAATAAATAAATAAATATTCTGGCACCAGTGGCGGTACTACCTAATTGTGTGGTCATGCAATGCTGTACCAAAATGAAACGAGGATTCTAAAAAAAAAAAAAAAAAAAAAAAATTTATAAAAAATAATATTGTAAAAATAAATAAAATGAAATGGTAAAAAAATAAAATAAAAGTAAAAAAAATAAAAAATAAATTTAAAAAATATTCTGACACCAGTGGCGGCACTAAATTGTGTGGTCATGCAACGCTGTACCAAAATGAAACACGAGGCTTCTAAAAAAAAAAAAAAAATTATAAAAAATAATATTGTAAAAATAAATAAAATGAAATGGTTAAAAAATAAAATAAAAGTAAAAAAAATAAAAAATAAATTAAAAAAATATTCTGACCAGTGGCGGCACTACCTAATTGTGTGGTCCTGCAACGCTGTACCAAAATTAAACACAACGAGGCTTCTAAAAAAAAAAAAAATAATAATTATAAAAAATAATATTGTAAAAATAAATAAAATGAAATGGTAAAAAAATAAAATAAAAGTAAAAAAAAAAAAAAAAAAAATTAAAAAAATATTCTGGACACCAGTGGCGGCACTACCAGGGTCTCAAAGGTCGCATTTGCGACCAGGCCCTGGCGATCTGCTCCCCTCAAGCTCATAGGGAAGGGCCACAGCCTAGGGTCCCTTTCATGGTTTCTTGCACCGGGGGGGCCCTGAATGGTTCTAGTTACGCCTCTGGCACTGACACTTTCTGGGAGGGATGATCAGTGGCTGTGATTGGCCACAGCAATACAGCAGGCTCAAAGCCAAAATCCTCGGCTGCGAGCCTGCTGAGGAACACGTACTGTATCCAACCACATAATGAGAGGCAGGGGACGCACGCACACGCGCGCGCCCGTAAACCTGGAAGTTCGGTGCGACATTCGGGGTAAGTCGCTGAGCCTTGGGGAGCCAGTGCGGTTGGCTGTCGGCAAATGGGTAATCTGAAACATCAGTTTCAAGTAGATGCTTCACAAGCACTTACCTCTAGGATCTGCTCCACTATATCTTGCATCAGCTCGCACTGCGACTCCATGTCACTGTAAGATACAAACAAAGAAGTCACCATGACAGCCGAATACTAAAACACATGGGGCATCAAACCGGCACAGAGTGACCACAACAAGCCCCGGAGGATATCGAAGGACTTATAACGTGCTTTCAGAAACTGGTTCTCTTAGCATTCTCTCTCCCGACAGTCCATCCCCTGTTCTTGGCTAATTTGTAGGGGGTGGGTGTATCCATTACTCAGGTCTCAGATTACACTCAGCTCCCTGCTCTATGTTGTGCAGCGTGTAACATCAGATCCATGCACCCTGCCTTCTGGAGCTCAGAAATGTTGTGTAAAATGTGTACTTTAGGAGGCTGCAGGGGAGCAAAACAGATACAACTGAGGATAGTCATTTCACCGGGAGTATGGAAGGGTTTATAACTCCTTTATGGCTCACCTCATTGTGACGGTCCATATTAAAAGGGTTAAAGACCCCCCCCCCCCCCCCCCACCGCCCCAAAGTCTGCATTCCTGACATGCCACAAAAAACAAACAATGAGGGCAAATCAAGAGGTGCAGTCTGGGGAAAATGATGTCATCAGTCAGCTGCATGAAGGAAGAATTTTCCCCACCCACAGTGATCGATCACTCAGACTGAATGTAATCTTTTACTGACAGGCAGGTGTCAGTAGGTACACACACACAAATCACTCACCTTTCCTTCTGCAAAGAAACAACTTTCTCTCTCAGCGGCTCTTCCAGCTGCTCCAGATACGGCGTGATGTCCGCCGGCTCCTCAATGATCGTCTCTTTGATGGGGTGAAACCTGAAGTCCCGTTTCTTTCCTGGGGAATGCGAGAAAACATAACAGTTGGTTCAGCATTCAATGTTGGTTGTTTGGTGTAGTCACATGCAGGGGGGACGGGGGAAGAATTTGGTTATTTTTGGCTTGCCTGGGCCTCTTGTGCGTCACTTTAATGTGAGGGAGGAAGGTTCTACGTCCACCAGCTAAAGGCCCCCCCCCCGCGTCGTCCACAGCTAAAGGCCCCCCCCCCCGCGTCGTCCACAGCTAAAGGCCCCCCCCCCGCGTCGTCCACAGCTAAAGGCCCCCCCCCCGCGCGTCGTCCACAGCTAAAGGCCCCCCCCACGCCGTCCACAGCTAAAGGCCCCCCCCCCCGCGTCGTCCACAGCTAAAGGCCCCCCGCGTCGTCCACAGCTAAGGTGCTGTAACTTTGAGGAAGGTGCTACATCCACAACTAAGGCACTACACAGTTTGGTTGAAAAAAAAAAAAAAAAGGACACAAATCCATCTAGTTTAACTCATAGAAGCTACAGCTACGTCCCATAGAAGATGCTACGTCCACAGCTAAGGGCCCTACACGTCCACAGCTAAGGGCCCTACACGTCCACAGCTAAGGGCCCTACACGTCCACAGCTAAGGGCCCTACACGTCCACAGCTAAGGGCCCTACACGTCCACAGCTAAGGGCCCTACACGTCCACAGCTAAGGGCCCTACACGTCCACAGCTAAGGGCCCTACACGTCCACAGCTAAGGGCCCTACACGTCCACAGCTAAGGGCCCTACACGTCCACAGCTAAGGGCCCTACACGTCCACAGCTAAGGGCCCTACACGTCCACAGCTAAGGGCCCTACACGTCCACAGCTAAGGGCCCTACACGTCCACAGCTAAGGGCCCTACACGTCCACAGCTAAGGGCCCTACACGTCCACAGCTAAGGGCCCTACACGTCCACAGCTAAGGGCCCTACACGTCCACAGCTAAGGGCCCTACACGTCCACAGCTAAGGGCCCTACACGTCCACAGCTAAGGGCCCTACACGTCCACAGCTAAGGGCCCTACACGTCCACAGCTAAGGGCCCTACACGTCCACAGCTAAGGGCCCTACACGTCCACAGCTAAGGCCCTACACGTCCACAGCTAAGGCCCTACACGTCCACAGCTAAGGCCCTACACGTCCACAGCTAAGGCCCTACACGTCCACAGCTAAGGCCCCACACGTCCACAGCTAAGGCCCCACACGTCCACAGCTAAGGCCCCACACGTCCACAGCTAAGGCCCCACACGTCCACAGCTAAGGCCCCACACGTCCACAGCTAAGGCCCCACACGTCCACAGCTAAGGCCCCACACGTCCACAGCTAAGGCCCTACATGTCCACAAAGTGCTTTAACTTTGAGGAAGGCGCTACGTGCACAGCTAAGGCACTACATAGTTTGGTTGAAAAAAAAGACACAAGTCCATCTAGTTTAACCCATAGAAGCTACAGCTACGTCCCATAGAAGCTACAGCTACGTCAACAGCTAAGGCACTACATAGTTTGGTTGAAAAAAGACACAAGTCCATCTAGTTTAACCCATACAAGCTACAGCTATGTCCCATGCAGGCTACATCTATGTCCCATACAAGCTGTTACGTCCACAGCTAAGGCCCTACATGTCCACAGCTAAGGCTCTGTAACTTTGAGGAAGGCGCTGTGTCCACAGCTAAGGCCCTACAGAGTTCCATAAAAGACACAAGTCCATCTAGGTTAACCCATAGAAGCTACAGCTACGTCCCATAGAAGGTGCTACATCCACAGCTAAGGTGCTGTAACTTTGAGAAAGGCACTTCTTCCACAGCTAAGGCACTACATAGTTATAGTCTGGTTGAAAAAAAAAAAAGATACAAGCCCATCTAGTTTAACCCATAGGAGCTACAGCTACGTCCCATAGAAGGTGCTACGTCCACAGCTAAGATGTTGTAACTTAAAGTGGTTGTAAACCCTTACAAACCACTATGACCTACAGGTGAGCCTAGATTAAGGCTTACCTGTAGGTCCAAGAAATATCTCCTAAACCTACACGGTTTAGGAGATATTTACAAAAAGTCCATCTAGTTTAACCCATACAAGCTACAGCTACGTCCACAGCTAAGGGCCCTACACGTCCACAGCTAAGGGCCCTACACGTCCACAGCTAAGGGCCCTACACGTCCACAGCTAAGGGCCCTACACGTCCACAGCTAAGGGCCCTACACGTCCACAGCTAAGGGCCCTACACGTCCACAGCTAAGGGCCCTACACGTCCACAGCTAAGGGCCCTACACGTCCACAGCTAAGGGCCCTACACGTCCACAGCTAAGGGCCCTACACGTCCACAGCTAAGGGCCCTACACGTCCACAGCTAAGGGCCCTACACGTCCACAGCTAAGGGCCCTACACGTCCACAGCTAAGGGCCCTACACGTCCACAGCTAAGGGCCCTACACGTCCACAGCTAAGGGCCCTACACGTCCACAGCTAGGGCCCTACACGTCCACAGCTAGGGCCCTACAGAGTTCCATAAAAGACACAAGTCCATCTAGGTTGCGTTGTAGACAGCGGTGAGCAGGCGCACTGAGAATGCCGCTACTAACGGCAATATGCCGTTAGTGGCGGCTCCCGTGCGTATGCACGGGAGTGACGTCATCCCTGCTCTGGTGCTGTGAGTGGCCGGAGCAGCGATACCTGGAAGAAGATGGATGCTACGTGCTACAGGTGACATCGCTGGCTCCTGTGTCAGGTAAGTGACACATAATGGGCTACTATGCGATGCGATGCATAGTAGCCCATTATGCTTTACCGTTGCAGAGAGACAAAGCGGAAGTAAACCCATCACATCAGGGTTTAACTTCCTCTTTAAGGGAGGAAGGGACTATGTGCAGCTGAGGTGTCCTTGGTTTTACACATTGCGGGTGCTCACACAGATCAGAGTGGGCCTGCACTTTACAGAAGCACCAGGATGTGGCGGTGTGGAGTCACCTATATTTGTAGATGGAAGGGCCTTGTGTTATTAATGTCAGGCACTCAGTCAGAGTCTCTGGACCGGCCATCTGGATTACATCCAGGGCGACTTTTTGTCATCATCATTTGTGACAAATTGCTCTTTTCCTCCCACCAGTTACAAAATGATCATCTGACACGTTTCGTATCGTCAGCGACTTGTGTAGAGAAGTCCAAAATTTGGGCAGCCCAGCCCGATCTAAAATTTTTTTAACTGCAAAGATTAAAGTTGCATTCACTGTAGAGAAAAGAAACGCATCAAGGCTCAAGAACAAAAACGTCATCTATTGCAGATTACCCGTCCTTTAAGTTGTGATAGCTGCATTTGTTTTCGGGCTAAGTATATTTTCTGCAAGTACAGAAAGATTCCGGTTGACTCGAAATCCCAAGTTGTCTTGCAACTTTCTGTGCACTGAACTGAAATCTCAATGTTATCAGCTTTGCCAACTGTCTTTGACCCCCTATGGCAGGGATATGCAATTAGCGGACTTCCAGCTGCTGCAGAACTACAAGTCCCATGAGGCATAGCAAGACTGACAGCCACAAGCATGACAGCCAGAGGCAGAGGCATGATGGGACTTGTAGGTTTGCAACAGCTGGAGGTCCCGCTAATTGCATATCCCTGCCCTATGGTATGGAGAGGAGGGAGTGTTCTGTAGGGAGTCCCCGTCCTAGGGTGACAACGTTTGCTCCTGCAAAGATACAGTACAGTAAGTGTCGTCACCCAAAGACAGGAAGTGTGTTACTGGCAGGACTTCCAGGTGAAAAAGCAGGAAAAAAAACAAAAAAAAAAAATGCAGTCATTTAAGGACTGGAAAGCTACAATAAAGTACATTTTTGATTCAGCGTTTTCCGATAAGCTTTAATGCGGTGTTAAAAAAAAAAAAAAAAAAAAAAAAAAAGTAAGACTAGGAGTTCGTACCGTTGTCAGTGGTTTTGTTGTTGAGTTCTTCGTCGTCATCGCTGAACGCGGCCTCTGCGTTGTCGTAGCAGCTCTCCTCTTTGTCAGCTATGCTGTTGTCCATCTCCATCGATGCGGGTTCTTCTACCTTTACTGAAAAGGAAGAACCATCACAGTACTGTGCATGGGACAAAATACCTGTACAATCCCGGAGAGGTTTGAGCTGAGCAGTAGACAGATGGCCACTGATGGGGATGGGGTTGGGGGGAACATGAGCGCGAAATGGGTAGCACTGCAACATTAGCATCTGGGGTTTGATCCCCAATAAACTATACATGGCGTGTGTAAATTCTTCCCATATTGCTGCAGATGTTCTCCAGCAATCCAAAATCATACTGCCAGCTTAACTGGCCCTACAGTACACTATAAAGGCCAAAGGCTTGACCATCACACCTACCCAATTGACCGAAGGTATGTGGACCCCACCCCCCCTACAAATGATGGAATTTAGGTGTCTCCAGTGAATGATCCTGGTAAGCCTCCATCATACAAAGACATTGTAGACAATTGGGCTCCTTCAACCTTGTGGTTACAGATTGGTGAAGACCCTTTTCTGTTCCACCATGACTGTGCCCGTGAACAAAGCCAACTTCATAAAGACATGGTTTGACCAGTTTGGCGTGGAGGAACTAGAGTGTCCTGCACAGAGCCCTGACCTCAATCCTACTGAATATCTCTGGGGTGAACTGAGACACCGATTGTGAGCCACGTCTATTTTTTTGGTGCCCAACATGAGCCCTGATGTGTGAGCCAGGTCTCATTTTTGGTGCCTACTGTGAGGCCTGATGTGTGAGTCAGGTCTCATTGTGAGCCAGGTCTATTTTTTTTGGTGCCCAACATAAGGCCCGATATGTGAGCCAGGTCTAATTTTTGGTGCCCAACTTGAGGCCTGATGTGTGATCCAGGTCTCATTTTTGGTGCCCAACGTGAGGCCTAATGTGTGAGCCAGGTCTCTTTTTTTGGTGCCCAACATGAGGCCTGATGTGGGAGCCAGGTCTCATTTTTGGTGCCCAACGTGAGGCCTGATGTGGGAGCCAGGTCTCATTTTTGGTGCCCAACGTGAGGCCTGATGTGGGAGCCAGGTCTTATTTTTGGTGCCCAACGTGAGGCCTGATGTGGGATCCAGGTCTCACTTTTGGTGCCAAATAGGTCTTTTTTGGTGCCTAACGTGAGGCCTGATGTGGGATCCAGGTCTCATTTTTGGTGCCCAACGTGAGGCCTGATGTGTGAGCAAGGTCTCACTTTTGGTGCCCAACGCGAGGCCTGATGTGGGAGCCAGGTCTCATTTTTGGTGCCCAACGCGAGGCCTGATGTGGGAACCAGGTCTCATTTTTGGTGCCCAACGTGAGGCCTGATGTGTGAGCAAGGTCTCACTTTTGGTGCCAAATAGGTCTTTTTTGGTGCCTAACATGAGGCCTGATGTGGGATCCAGGTCTCATTTTTGATGCCCAACGCGAGGCCTGATGTGGGAGCCAGGTCTCATTTTTGGTGCCCAACGCGAGGCCTGATGTGGGAGCCAGGTCTCATTTTTGGTGCCCAACGTGAGGCCTGATGTGGGAGCCAGGTCTCATTTTTGGTGCCCAACGCGAGGCCTGATGTGGGAACCAGGTCTCATTTTTGGTGCCCAACGTGAGGCCTGATGTGTGAGCAAGGTCTCACTTTTGGTGCCAAATAGGTCTTTTTTGGTGCCTAACGTGAGGCCTGATGTGGGATCCAGGTCTCATTTTTGGTGCCCCACGCAAGGCCTGATGTGGGATCCAGGTCTCATTTTTGGTGCCAAACGCGAGGCCTGATGTGGGAGCCAGGTCTCATTTTTGGTGCCCAAGGTGAGGCCTGATGTGGGAGCCAGGTCTCACTTTTGGTGCCAAATAGGTCTCTTTTTGGTGCCTAATGCGAGGCCAAACGTGTGAGTCGGGTCTCTTTTTTTTGGTGCCCAATGTGCGAGTCAGATCTCTTTTTTTGGTGCCCAACGTGTATGAGCCAGGTCTTCTTATCCAAAATCAGTACCTGTCTTCACAAATGGGCACAATTAATGTGGAAGCATTCTCAGAAAAATGGAGCCAGCTCAGTAAAGACATTGTTTGACCAGTCCGGTGTGGAGGAACTCGAGTGTTTTGTATAGAGTCCTGACCTCAACCCTACTGGACACTGTTGGGAAGAATTGGAATGCCAATTGTGAACCAGGCGTTTTTCATTGGTGCCCAATGATATAAGCTTCCATCGTCAGTACCTGAGCACTAATTCCCACAGACGCCCACCAAAATCTTGTGGAAAGCCATAAAAGGGGTGAACTCCTTGTTAAAGGAGAAGTCTCCTCAAGCTTTTTGTCGGTTATTCCTGTCGCAGAGGAAAACAGTGCACGTACCACTTTCTCCCATCCTCCTACGTCAGCGATGGTGAACATTGGCACCCGGGTGTTTTTGGAACTATATTTCCCCATGATGCTCATGCACTCTGCATTGTAATTGAGCATCATTATTATAGAGGATTTATATAGCGCCAAATGGGAAATGTAGTTCCAAAACATCTGGAGTGCCAAGGTTAGCAATCACTGTCCTAGGTGGTAGTCCTAGGTGGTTTGGCTCCTAAGCTCATCCCCCCACCACTGTGACAATGCTGCCCACAAGATGATATATTTCATTAGTTATGAATGACAGCATTCGTCTCTGGCAGCAGGCACATGCCCAAGACGAGCGCCGTCACTAGTACTGCACAGGTGTTCCTTTATGGAAGTTCCTGCAAAGCCCAGTAGCTGCTGCCTCCTCTGCTATGGCCTCCTGTTGTCATTTAGAAGGAAGAGAACAAGAGTTCTGGTGGGTGACAGCAATGACTGCAGCAGACAAAGAGATCGTATACAGGTACCAGGAGAAGAGAAGCTGAGAACGAGATTGGCAGTGGGGCAACAGGAGGGCGCAGTAGAGGAGGCAGTAGCTACTGGGCTTTGCTGGAACTTACATAAAGGAACAACCACAAATTGGGCTTCATACAGGGGAGGAGCTCACAGGCAAAAAAAAAAACAAAAAAACAAACAGGACCTGAAGCTTTGATTCTTGCTGAGACTTATTCAATATGTGAAATTAGACTGTAAGCTCCTTTGGGAGGCAGAGACTGATAACAATGTCTTTACGTACGGTGCAAAGTGCTACATAATATCTCAGCACTATACAAGTACAGGAAATGGGACATCCATTATAGACAAGACACATGAACACCTCCCGCACCTGGAAGCCTCCGTCCCGTGTTCCCTGGCACCGCGGTGCATTTGTTAAGCATCTTTTACTTCATGGTCAATGATTGATATTTATGGAGTCGTCTTTCCTTCAATAGACTCTTCATCAAAAAAAAAAGAAGGTTCACAAGTCTGGCAGAGATCCTACAGAAGCCATAGGCCGCCGGTCAGCTCAGAAACAAATAAGATTTCCATCATTATTTGGCACCGGCTGCAGTGTCAAGGTGTGAAAACAATCACGGAATTGGAGATGGCAACAGGGACCTCTCCAACAGCCGTTTCTTGGAAGAACGGGAACAGGATTTAACGATATGCTACATGGCTTTATGTCATCGAGAGACGGCGGAAGTCCCCGGAAAGCTCCAAATATGGACTTAAATCCTCCCTCCCTCCATCCTGCAGTTGTAGCAGCTCCTCTCCTGGATTGAAATAGCTTCCTCTGACTTCCCTGCACACTGTGAGCTCCTTATCATGTGCATTAGAAGCTTCAGCAAGTCAGATAGAACCCTCACCATTTCCTGGCTGGAGAATTCTCTAGCCTTCAGGTGCTTAACCCTGTGGCCCTCCAACTGTTGCAGAACTACAAGTCCCATGACAGTTACAAGCATGACTCCCAAAAGGCAGAGGCACGATGGGACTTGTAGTTCCCTGCAACAGCTGGAGGGCCACAGGTTGGGCACCTATGAATTCTAGCCCTTTCCTCCCCAGCCTGTCCATGGCCCCGCCCCTTTCATTTATTGGATTTTATGGAGGCGCAGCCTCACATGTGGGCGTTACTTAGGGCGGCCTGCATGCAAATGTCCTCCTTGTACACAGAGAAGGATCTTATTCAATGAAAGTTTGTTGGGAGATGGTGTCACCCATAGCAACCACATTTTTACACACTTGGGTCTGGCTGCTAGGGATACCAGCATCCACCTACACACAGAGCTGACAATATAGAACGGATCCTGGCTCTCCGCCCCAATCATTTTAAATGTATCTGGCAAGTTACAGAAAATTATTAAATTTCAAAACACACTTCCCATAATTGAAGGGTAATGAGAAGAGGAGAGGAGAGAAGAGGAGAGAAGAGGAGAGGAGAGGAGAGAAGGAGAAGAGGGGAAGAGGGGAAAGGAGAAAACAAAAAGAGGAGAGGAGCAGGGGAAGAGAGAGCGCAAGCAAGAGAGTGGGGTGGGAAGAGAGGAGGATGGGGAGATAGGAGAGGAGAGAGGAGGGGGAGAGAGGAGAGGAGGGGGAGAGAGGAGAGGGAGAGAGGAGAAGAGGGGAGAGAGGAGGAGGAGAGAGGGGGAGAGAGGAGAGGAGGAGGAGAGAGGGGGAGAGAGGAGAGGAGGAGGGAGAGGGGGAGAGAGGAGAGGAGGAGGGGAGAGGGGGAGAGAGGAGAGGAGGAGGGGAGAGGGGGAGAGAGGAGAGGAGGAGGGGAGAGGGGGAGAGAGGAGAGAGGAGGGGGAGAGAGGAGGGGGGGAGAGAGGAGAGAGGAGGGGAGAGAGGAGGGGGGGAGAGGAGAGAGGGGGGGAGGAGAGGAGAGAGGAGGGGGAGAGGAGAGGAGAGAGGAGAGGAGGAGGAGGAGGAGGAGGAGGAGGAGGAGGAGGAGGAGGAGGAGGAGGAGGAGGAGGAGGAGAGAGGAGAAGAAAAGAGGAGGAGGAGGAGGAGGAGGAGGAGGAGGAGGAGGAGGAGGAGGAGGAGGGGGGAGAGGAAAGAGAAGGGGGAGAGAGGAGGGGAGGTAGGAGAGCAGGAAGGGAAGCAAGGAAAGAGAGGGAGGAGGAAGGAGGAAGGTAGGGAAGGAGGAGGGAAGGAGGGATGAGGAAGGGAGGGAGGAAGGAGGAGAAAGAATAAAGGAGGAAAAGGAAGACGGAAGAAGGAGAAGAAGGAGGAGGAGAGGAAGGAGGAGGGAGGAGGAAGGTATGGGAGGGATGGATGGATGGGAGGAATGGAATGGATGGATGGGAGGGATGGATGGATGGCAGGAATGGAAGGATGGATGGATGGCAGGAATGGAGGGATGGATGGGAGGGATGGATGGAGGGAGGGATGGATGGAGGGAGGGATGGAGGGAGGGATGGAGGGAGGGATGGATGGATGGATGGAGGGATGGATGGAGGGATGGATGGATGGGATGGAATGGATGGGATGGAATGGATGGGATGGAAGGGATGGGATGGATGGATGAGAGGGAAGGATGGATGAGAGGGATGGGGGGATGGATGGGAGGGATGGATGGGATGGATTGATTGATGGATGGAAGGGATGGATGGGATGGATTGATTGATGGATGGGAGGGAGGGAGGGATGGGAGGGAGGGATGGGAGGGATGGATGGGATGGATTGATGGATGGGAGGGATGGATGGGAGGGATGGAATGGATGGGATGGAATGGAAGGGATGGATGGATGAGAGGGAAGGATGGATGAGAGGGATGGATGGAGGGATGGATGGAATGGATGGGATGGAATGGATGGGATGGAATGGATGGGATGGAATGGATGGGATGGAAGGGAAGGATGGATGAGAGGGATGATGGATGGGAGGGATGGATGGGATGGATTGATTGATGGATGGGAGGGATGGATGGGAGGGATGGATGGGAGGGATGGATGGGAGGGATGGATGGGATGGATTGATTGATGGATGGGAGGGAGGATAGGGAGGGAGGGATGGGAGGGATGGATGGGATGGATTGATGGATGGGAGGGATGGATGGGAGGGATGAGTTGATTGATGGGAGGGATGGATGGGTTGGAGGGATGGATGGGAGGGAGGGATGGATGGGAGGGAGGGATGGATGGATGGGATGGATTGATTGATTGATGGGATGGATGGGAGGGATGGATGGATGGGAGGAATGGATGGATGGGAGGGAGGGATGGATGGAGGGATGGGATGGATGGAGGGATTGATGGATGGGATGGATGGAGGGATTGATGGATGGGATGGGAGGGATGGATGGATGGGATGGATGGGAGGGATGGATGGGTTGGGTGGGAGGGATGGATGGGTGGGTGGGAGGGATGGATGGATGGGATGGATGGGAGGGATGGATGGGATGGATGGATGGGAGGGGAGGGATGGATGGGATAGATGAGTTGATGGATGGATAGGATGGATGGATGGGAGGGATGGGATGGATGGGTTGGAGGGATGGATGGGATGGATGGATGGGAGGGAGGGATGGGATGGATGGAAGGGAGGGAGGGATGGGAGGGATGGATGGGAGGGATGGATTGATTGATTGATGGATGGGATGGATGGGAGGGATGGATGGGAGGAAGGGATGGATGGATAGGAGGGATGGGAGGGAGGGATGGATGGAGGGATGGATGGATGGGTTGATGGATGGAGGGAGGGATGGCGGGATGGATGGATGGGATGGATGGATGGATGGGATGGATGGGAGGGATGGATGGATGGGAGGGATGGATGGATGGGAGGGATGGATGGATTGATTGATGGATGGGAGGGATGGATGGGTTGGAGGGATGGATGGGATGGAGGGATGGATGGATGGGAGGGAGGGATGGGAGGGATGGATTGATGGATGGGAGGGATGGATGGATGGGAGGGATGGATGGATGGATGGAGGGATGGATGGGAGGGATGGATGGATGGATGGATGGGAGGGATGGATGGGAGGGATGGATGGGTTGATGGATGGGAGGGATGGATGGATAGGAGGGATGGATGGAGGGAGGGAGGGATGGATGGATAGGAGGGATGGATGGAGGGATGGGATGGATGGGAGGGATGGGATGGATGGATGGGAGGGATGGGTGGATGGATGGGATGGAAGGGATGGATTGATGGATGGGATGGGAGGGAGGGATGGATGGATGGGAGGGAATGAGGGATGAATGGATGGGAGGGATGGATGGATGGAGGGAGGGATGGATGGATGGATGGATGGGAGGGATGGATGGATGTGTTGATGGAGGGATGGATGGATGGGATGGATGGGATGGGAGGGATGGAAGGGAGGGATGGGAGGGATGGTAGGGAGGGATGGATGGATGGATGGAAGGGAGGGAGGGGATGGATGGATGGATGGAGGGATGGATGGAGGATGGATGGAGGGATGGATGGATGGATGGGTTGATGGATGGAGGGATGGATGGATGGGATGGATGGATGGATGGATGGGAGGGATGGATGGGAGGGAGGGATGGATGGGATGGAAGGATGGATGGATGGGAGGGATGGATGGATGGGAGGGAGGGATGGATGGGAGGGAGGGATGGATAGAGGGAGGGAGGGAGGGATGGATGGAGGGAGGGATGGATGGAGGGAGGGAGGGATGGGATGGAGGGAGGGATTGATTGATGGATGGGAGGGATGGATGGGAGGGAGGGATGGAAGGGAGGGAGGGATGGATGGATGGGATGGGAGGGATGGATGGGATGGGATGGATGGGATGGGAGGGATGGATGGGAGGGATGGATGGGAGGGAGGATGGATGGGAGGGATGGATGGGAGGGATGGATGGAGGGATGGATGGACGGGATGGATGGATGGATGGGAGGGATGGATGGATGGGAGGGAGGAGGGGAGGGAGGGAGGGGAGGGATGGATGGATGGATGGAGGGAGGGATGGAGGGATGGATGGATGGAGGGATGGAGGGATGGATGGATGGAGGGATGGAGGGATGGATGGATGGAGGGATGGATGGATGGATGGAGGGATGGAGGGATGGATGGATGGATGGATGGATGGTGGATGGATGGATGGAGGGATGGATGGAGGGATGGATGGATGGATGGAGGGAGGGAGGGATGGATGGATTGGATGGGAGGGATGAGATGGGTGGATGGGATGGAGGGATGGATGGGAGGGATGGATGGATGGGAGGGATGGATGGATGGAGGGATGGATGGGAGGGATGGATGGATGGGATGGATGGAGGGATGGATGGAGGGATGGATGGATGGATGGGAGAGATACAGAGAGGCGAGGACGAACCAGAAGAGAGGGAAGGGGGAGAGAATGTAAAATAGGAGAGATACAGGAACAGCAACACCACATACTCACGGGCAGCCCCTTACTTTCTGAGGCTGGAGATGGAAGGTTGCAGAACTCCGGGAACTTCTCTCTGAGCATCGATCGCAACTCTTTATCCAGCTTTGGGTTGTGGAATAATGGAGCCAGGTGCCTGCAAAAGATAGAATATCCATCATATATCTACCCCAGAGGAGAGCGACCCCTTTACATAATCACACGGGGGTGAAATCACCTTCCATACCGGATACACCCCCCCACCCACCCCCAATCCACTGATACTTACGCCAGGACTCTCTTCTCCATAATGTGGGTAAGGGAGCTGAACACACCTTGTCTGACATGACCCTCCAGAGGTGGGTAAAAATTTGGGATGATCTGTATAAGTAAAAGAGAATTAGCAGTGGATCACTTTTCAGAGGGCATTTAACAGGGGGGTAAAGATAAAGATACCAAACATGTCAAGCCTTGAAATTGTGCATACATGAGCATGAATTCTCCAAAGGAGACACTTCAAGAGCCTGTGCAGGTCAACAGGGGGGCGTCTCTGCATTGCAGTCAATGGGACACAGCATGTCCATTATCAGCACAACACCGATGACCTTATTTTTGTCTGATCATTTTCGGCGGCCGATTGATCGGCGTATCCCTGGTTACCAGTGGACTACGGCCCTAGAATTATCGCCCTCGCTCACATTGTGGGGGTAATCAATGGTTACCATACACGGACTCACCCTACGCTGCACTTTTAATAGGTCTCAAATGGCGCTGTGTGGATACATTCTCCAGGCAACCCAATCATGTAATGCTCCGCCCCCTCCCTAGGGAGGTAGTCAACGCATATGAAATATAGGAATAAAAAGCATCGTAGTGTAGTAATAAAGGCACCAAATTTATTAAAATATAAAGCAGCACACGCACGAGGTATAAAATCAGATAAGAATATCAGAAGTCGGTAAAAACAAATTCAGGAAACAAGCCGTGGTTGCTTGCATAATGACGTTGCTCCGCCCTACGTGTTTCGTCATACAATGACGTCATCTGGGGCTTTTGTGTTTTTTTTTTTTGTTGGATTTGATGCTTTTTATATGGGGTGTGTACAGGGGTGCTTTAAAAAGGGGGCTAATATGCCCCCTATGTGATAACGGGCAGGTGACAGGTCCTCTTTATTTACGAAGGCATTAGGGGTCTATTAGAGTTGTTCTCCAAAGCGGCTAGCCTCAGCTATGCTAGCCCGAAGAATGACAGCTGTGACGCCAAAAGTGGCGCAATACACATCACATCCCGGGGGCCATTAGTCACAGGAGGGATCGGAACACAGATGTCCCCCCCGAGTCTCCCCCGCTCTCTCACTGTACGAGCAGGCTCCCCAGAAGAACGGAAGAACTCGGTAACCACCACAGATGTAACAAGGGGACAACTGGTCAAGGGAGAGTGGTTACTACTGGTCAAGGGGAGGTTTACTGCCCCCGAACTACAAGTGTAAAGGAGGCTCTTGGTGGAGTAAATTTTATTTTACATTCGTCTGAATCAGAAAAACCCACAATGGGCACCAGTGCGTGGAACGCGGACGTGTCGCATTTTTTTTTCCGCAATCGGGAGGCCAGAAAAAAAAAAAAGGCTTAGACTACACAAGGTACACCGAGAACCTTGCCATAAACACAAAGCACGAGGAGAATATCAGAAGTCGGTAAAAACGAATTCAGGAAACAAGCCGCGGCTGCTTGCATAATGATGTTGCTCCACCCTACGTGTTTCGTCATACAATGACGTCATCTGGGGCTTTTGTGTTTTTTTTTTTGTTGGATTTGATACTTTTTATATGGGGTGTGTACAGGGGTGCTTTAAAAAGGGCGCCAACATGCCCCCTATGTGATAACGGGCAGGTGACAGGTCCTCTTTATTTATGAAGGCATTAGGGGTCTATTAGAGTTGTGCTCCAAAAGCAGCTATCCTCAGCTATGATAGCCCCGAGAATGACAGCTGTGATGCCAAAAGTGGCGCAATACACATCACATCCCGGGGGCCATTAGTCTCAGGAGGGATCGGAACACAGATGTCCCCCCCGAGTCTCCCCCGCTCTCTCACTGTACGAGCAGGCTCCCCAGAAGAACGGAAGAACTCGGTAACCACCACAGATGTAACAAGGGGACAACTGGTCAAGGGAGAGCGGTTACTGGTCAAGGGGGAGGTTTACTGCCCCCGAACTACAAGTGTAAAAGGAGCTCTTGGTGGAGTAAATTTTATTTTACATTCGTCCGAATCAGAAAAACCCACAATGGGCACCAGTGCGTGGAACGCGGACGTGTCGCATTTTTTTTTCCGCAATCGGGAGGCCAGAAAAAAAAAAAGGCTTAGACTACACAAGGTACACCGAGAACCTTGCCATAAACACAAAGCACGAGGAGAATATCAGAAGTCGGTAAAAACGAATTCAGGAAACAAGCCGCGGCTGCTTGCATAATGATGTTGCTCCACCCTACGTGTTTCGTCATACAATGACGTCATCTGGGGCTTTTGTGTTTTTTTTGTTGGATTTGATACTTTTTATATGGGGTGTGTACAGGGGTGCTTTAAAAAGGGGGCTAACATGCCCCCTATGTGATAGCAGGGGCAGGTGACAGGTCCTCTTTATTTATGAAGGCATTAGGGGTCTATTAGAGTTGTGCTCCAAAAGCAGCTATCCTCAGCTATGATAGCTCCGAGAATGACAGCTGCGACGCCAAAAGTGGCGCAATACACATCACATCCCGGGGGCCATTAGTCACAGGAGGGATCGGAACACAGATGTCCCCGAGTCTCCCCCGCTCTCTCACTGTACGAGGAGGCTCCCCAGAAGAACGGAAGAACTCGGTAACCACCACAGATGTAACAAGGGGACAACTGGTCAAGGGAGAGCGGTTACTGGTCAAGGGGGAGGTTTACTGCCCCCGAACGACAAGTGTAAAAGGAGCTCTTGGTGGAGTAAATTTTATTTTACATTCGTCTGAATCAGAAAAACCCACAATGGGCACCAGTGCGTGGAACGCGGTCGTGTCGCATTTTTTTTTTCGCAATCGGGAGGCCAGAAAAAAAAAGGCTTAGACTACACAAGGTACACCGAGAACCTTGCCATAAACACACAGCACGAGGCTGTCCCATATTTACTCCTCCTGTCTGTTCCCTGTAATTTGTGGCACCCTGGAGCAAAATAAGGGTGTGGGGGGGGGGGGTTATGAGACGGGCTGACGGGCCAATAATAGCACAGCCAAATATTTTGGGAAAAACAAGACCTGGACTGCAGAGAAACAATGACTCGGTATGGAGGGGGAAATCGCAGAGTGGGGGGTCTCCTGGGATCCCCTCCGAGAACTGAACTCCAAAACTGGAAACATTCTCAGAATTTCTGGATGTCTCCGTGGGCTCTCAGGAGGTGGGGGGAACAAGGGGCCCCACCAGCTCTGCGACTTGATGACCTAATAGAATTGGTTGGTAGGAGACACCTTTAGAATTAGACTGGAGAAGGCTGGAGGTCTCAAGGATTTAAAGAGGACCTACGGGGACAACTTCAGGATATTTTTGCATTACATTTAAAAAGGAGGCACGTCACCACTACTGCTACAGACTTGAGTCTAGCTGAAAGTGGAACTCGTCCGAACTCCTTCATACACTAGGCAAGAACTGAATCCTTTATTGCAGGTGGGGGATTTGGCCACCACCTGTTGATCCTGCCAGTAGATCTGTATCTGACAGACTGAATCACGTGTCCTTTTAGTACGTTTAGTTCCATTTTAGGAAGACCTGTCCCTTCTATATTACCTTATACCCCTGTCAGGGGTATGTTTTGGAATGTTGTCGTACAGTTTCAATGCCACAAAGAGCAACTTCCAGAAAGACCCTTTCCATTTCTAACAGGAGTGCAATTTAGGAAGTCAATCCTACAATGGTAGTAAACCTCTGACGTTAGACCAGTTTGTCTGATGGAACTTTAAATACCCAGGCTGGACCTCTTTCACTTTTAGATAGAAAAGGGAAGAGGCGATCCAAAGGTTTTTATCGAGGTTTGTGTCTCCTCTGGGAAGATTTCCTCTTACTTACTCTTTGGTTACAAAATCTCCCCAACAGTGGAACTGACAGAAAAATGGTGGAGGAGTTATTCCCTCCTACCACTCCATCCAAAACCAATAGGTCTGGGACTTGGTTTTGGACTGGCCAGACCAGACCAAGACCAAAGACCTGGGACATGCCAAGACCATGGCCAAAAGACCAAAGACCAAGACCAAGACCAAAGACCAAAGACCATGACCAAAGACCATGACCAAAGACCATGACCAAAGACCATGACCAAAGACCAAAGACCATGACCCAAGGCAAAGACCATGACCCAAGGCAAAGACCATGACCCAAGGCAAAGACCATGACCCAAGACAAACACCATGACCCAAGACAAAGACCATGACCCAAGACAAAAGACCAAGACAAAAGACCAAGACCAAAGACCATGACCAAAGACCATGACCAAAGACCATGACCAAAGACCATGACCAAAGACCATGACCAAAGACCATGACCAAAGACCATGACCAAAGACCATGACCAAAGACCATGACCTCCACCACACCGAGAACAAAGAAAGACCAGACCAAGACTTTAACCACACCAAGACCATGACAGAATAACACCAGATCAAGAACAATACTAGGTGACAGCAGACCAAGACCACAAGACCGGGTGACACCAGACCAAGACCACAAGACCAGGTGGCAGCAGACCAAGACCACAAGACCAGGTGGCACCAGACCAAGACCAGGTGGCACCAGACCAAGACCAGGTGACACCAGACCAAGACAAACGAGACCATGACCAGTTGGGCACCCTGGGTACAATGTTAAATGCTTAAGTCTAGGGGGATGTGCAGAAGAGGCTGCATTATATACATGACTCCTGCCCCAGCAAGCTCCAGTGTGGTTTCCCCCCCAAAGCTCCAGTCCGTGGGTGGAGTCTTGGCGTCATCATGTACAGTGCAGGGTTCTCCCTATATTGTACAGGGTGTTGGGGGCGCATGTGTGACCACAGAAAGGAGCAGCTTACAGAGGCCATGGCAGACCAGTTGGGAACCTTCTGGAGAGGGGAATGGATGGAGGCGGTGGATCACTTTTATCCCCGTTTGATTAACAAAATGTTTAACCCTTGCGACCTACATAAACAAACTCGGAGCGCCGCTTCCAGCGTCTGCAAACTGCTCTGGTGATCCACAGCTCTGTCAGATGCCGCCATCCAGAAACACATCCAAGATAGCAGTTATATATAGAACACTAAAGGAAGCCGCACTCCTAATCAGGTAACAGTGAAGCCCCTCTCTAGCTCTGATGCGTTTTGCCCTGCACCTGAAATTTTAAGCCCCAGCGTGGGGCGAAACGCGTCGGTTGCATGGCCAGAGAGGGGCTGAGGCCATTTCACTGTCACCTGACATCAGATATGAGCGGGACGTCCTTAGACTTATATATATAGAAGTGTTTGAACCTTGCAGTGTGGGGGAGGGGGGACTTAATGTTTTTTTGTACCCGTTTCCTGGCACACAAATGCTTTCATTCCATTTTGAAAGGCATAAAGACTGACAGAAAGAAATCCAGATGACTCTTCTTCAGTTTGAATCCCTCTTTGATCAGTTTTAAACCTTTCTAGAAGCAGCGCATTCAGTTCTATTCAAAGAGGAAGATTAAAAAAAATGAAGAACGTCTTTTTTCATCTACAAACTACAAAGGAAAAGAAAAAAAAACATATAAAAGACGGCGAGATGAAACCGTTAACATTGTGTAAGCCAAAACTCCAACACCAGGATAGAAAGAAAGGGGGCGCTGTTTATCATATGCAAATATTTGACACCAACACGTACATAAAAACATTCCAGTTTTTGTGTAGGAAGGTTTCTTTTTACATCCCCAGATTCTCCTAGTTCCACCATAGAATGCTGCAGACCCCTTACCACCTCATAGTTACAGACTATCCTAAATACACCGATTTCCATCCAACATGTTCCCCGGAGTAAAGTCCACTTCATCAGGGATGCATATGCAGTTCAAGCAGACAGTAGCATTGCACCATTGCCAATACTAAGCATTTGTACGATATTGAAACCGATACCTTTAAGTTTTAGTAAAAACATGTAAAGTGCCACTTACAGGCACGAAATAGAGCATCTACAGTGGCTTGACAAAGAGGCAGTGCCTTGAAATTAGACTAAAGCCTCGTACACACGATCAGACTTTCGGCACGGAATTGTGCGACGACAGACTGTTGGCCTAAAATCCAACCAATAGTACCCTCCATCAGACAATTGTTGTCCAACTTTTCGCCAACAAATGTTGGTGGCAGGCCAGTAAGTTTTCGGCGGAGAGCGGCCTGTTGTCAGATTTTCCTATTGTCCGTACACAAGGCCGTCACACAAAAGTTGAAAGTACAAAAACGCATGCTCAGAATCAATGCAACATGACATTAGCAGAAGGTGCCCAAAGGGTAGCACTCAATAGCTGAAATTCCTCGTAGTATGTCACTACGTTTGTGTTTGTTGGCCGACAATTGAGTATCGTTTGTATGCAAGTCAAGTTCCTGGCACACGCCCTTCGGACAAAAGTCTGATGCTTTGTTGGCCAAAAATCTGATCGTGTGTACCAGGCTTTAGACTGTTGTGCCTTCCAGCAGAGTTCCCAGTTCTAGTGATCCACTTGGCAAGATGTCCCTTCCGGTCCACCATGACTGGTCATGCCCAGTGGCTCTTCCTGGATATGGAAATACACAGAACATCACCATCTACATCTCCTCCCAGCTGGTTCATCCATCTTCCATTTTTTGTTTTCCTGGTGACCACAGGAAATTGAGTATCCACAGTGGCTTGACAAAGAGGCCATGCCTGAATTGAGACCGAGACTGTTGTGCCTTCCAGCAGAGTCCCCAGTTCTAGTGATCCAGTTTGTGAGATGTCACTTCTGGTGACAATTTCCAGTCAGCCGTGAATAGTGATGCCCAGTGGCTCTTCTAGGATATGGAAATACACAGCACATCACCATCTACATCAGTCCTCCTAGCTGGTTAATGCATCTTCCCATCCTTTGCTTTCCCGGTGGCCACAGGAAATAGAGCATCCACAAGTGGCTTGACAAAGAGGCAGTGCCCTGAATTGAGATCGTTGTGCCTTCCAGCAGAGTCCCCCAGTTATAATGATCCAGTTGTCAAGACGTCATTTCCGGTCCACCACGACTGGTCCGTGCCCAGTGGCTCTTCCTGGATACGGTGATACACAGCACATTGCCATCCGCATCGCTCCTCATTTGCTTTTCTAGTGGCCATAGGAAATAGAGCGTCCACAGTGGCTCGACAAACAGGCCGTGGCTTGAAAAGAGATCGAGTCCCCCCAGTTATAATGATTCAGTTGTCAAGACGTCATTTCCGGTCCACCACGACTGGTCATGCCCAGTGGCTCTTACTGGATATGGAGATACACAGCACATCACCATCTACATCTCTCCTCGTAGGCCGGTTCATCCATCTTCACAGCCTTTGCTTTCCTGGTGACCACAGGAAATGGAGCATCCACAGTGGCTTGACAAAGAGGCAGGGCTCTGAAACAAGACCGGGACTGTTGTGCCTTCCAGCCTCCAATTCTAGTGATCCAAGCAGACAGCCGTCACTTCCGGTAACATCATTCTCAGAACCGCTGTGACTGGCCGACCGATTAACTCCTCCCAGCCGGTTAATCCATCTTCCCACGCTTCGCTTTCTGGTGGCCACAGGAAATAGAGCATCCACAGTGGCTTGACAAAGAGGCAGTGCCCTGAATTGAGATAGTTGTGCTTTTCCAGCAGAGTCCCCCAGTTATAATGATCCAGTTGTCAAGATGTCATTTCCGGTCCACCACGACTGGTCATGCCCAGTGGCTCTTACTGGATATGGAGATACACAGCACATCACCATCTACATCTCTCCTCGTAGGCCGGTTCATCTATCTTCCCAGCCTTTGCTTTCCTGGTGACCACAGGAAAATGGAGCATCCACAGTGGGCTTGACAAAGAGGCAGGGCTCTGAAACAAGACCGAGACTGTTGCGCCTTCCAGCCCCAATTCTAGTGATCCAGCGGACGAGCCAGCATTTCTGTAACATCATTCTAAGACCGCTGTGACTGGCAGACCCGTTAACTCCTCCCAGCTGGTTCATCCATCTTCCAGCCTTTGCTTTCCTGGTGACCACAGGAAATGGAGCATCCACAGTGGCTTGACAAAGAGGCAGGGCTCTGAAACAAGACCGGGACTGTTGTGCCTTCCGGCCTCCAATTCTAGTGATCCAGCGGACGAGCCGTCACTTCCGGTAACATCATTCTAAGACCGCTGTGACTGGCAGATCCGTTAACTCCTCCCAGCTGGTTAATCCAACTTCCAGCCTTTGCATTCCTGGTGACCACAGGAAAATGGAGCATCCACAGTGGCTTGACAAAGAGGCAGGGCTCTGAAACAAGACCGGGACTGTTGTGCCTTCCGGCCTCCAATTCTAGTGATCCAGCGGACGAGCCGTCACTTCCGGTAACATCATTCTAAGACCGCTGTGACTGGCAGGCCGATAACTCCTCCCAGCCGGTTAATCCATCTTTTGCTTTCCTGGTGGTCACAAGTGGCACAGGATGGTATTTCTCTACACCAGGACCTGGGTCACACGTGGAACTGTGTTTTTTTCTCTTATTTCTTGGATTTAAATGGCCCCTTACATGGTGGTGTCAGCGAGCACTTGAGAAAAAGTTTTGGTACTCGGTCTTAAAAACAAAAAAAAAATAACTGGTATTGGTGCATCCCTAGCAGACAGTGAGCTCCCCCCCCCCCCCCCTCCAGTTTGGTTGCCTGGTTGCCCGGGGGACTGGAAGCCGGAGATCTGGCACAAAATATAGCAATCATTCAACAATGCAATAAATCCGACTACTCGGAATCATCCATTGCAATGATTCTTCTTTGACTACATGGCAGGATAACAGCAATAACAAGCTAACGCGTTTCGGCCTTGGCCGCCATTACTAGTAAAAAAATATTAATAAAAATGCTATGAATCTATCTCCTATTTTGCAGACGCTATAACCAATCAATATACGCTTATTGCAACTTTTTATTTTATTTTTTACAAAAATATATAGAAGAAAACATTGGCTTAAATTGATGAATTTTTTTTTCACTGGAAATTATAGCAAAAAAAATTTTTGGGTTTTGTTTTAAATTGTCAGTCTTTTTTTCGTTTTATAGCGCAAAAAATTAATGTATTGGAGGAGGCGTGGCGCTGACAGGGAGGCGTGAAGCGGGTGAAGGATTGTCTGCCATCTTCTTCTCTGTCAAAGTGATCTTATTAGGCAGCCGATTCTGAGTGCCGCAGCTCCCCTCCCCCTCCCCCAGGGAAGAGCGAGGCGCAGTCGCCATCAAAGCGGGATATCGATCATTCGGCGCGCTCGCTTCCCTGTCTCTAATCATCTCCTCCCCCCGGGGGTCTCCTAATCAACACACAACATGGAGGTTGGGGGGGGGAGAAGCATCTTCCATTAACACCTCAACGCCCAGCGACCTCCCCCACCCCCCCCCCCCCCATCATCATACCCGACACATGAAGTCCAGCAGGGTGGCGGTGATGGCGGATGCGGCTTCATGGAATGGTGCATCAACAGAATCGCCGGCTCTGTGGGGGAGGGAAAGGAAAACAAAATTAGGATACAAAAACCCTCCAAAAACACACAATAAAGACGATCTTCAGATAAAACCACACAAAGGGAGACCAGAGAGGGTTTACAGCCCTGTCCATCCACTCCTGAGATTTACACAGCTGTGCCACTGGGCAGGAGACCCGATTGTAATCTGCTGCAGTGCAATAACACTCCGGCCCCTTCCACACGCGAGTGACTTGGGACTGCAAAGTCACGTGACAAGTCCCCCCCCCCCCCCCCCCCAAGGATTTCTTATGAGCACCGATTGTATCTGTGCGACTTCAGAGTAGTCCCCCTGTACTACTTCTGTCCAACTATGATGTGACTTGGGTCTATGTGGGGAGGGGCAACTCCACATTAATGTCCATGGGGGGGGGCAACGCCACATTAATGTCCATGGGGGGGGGCAACGCCACATTAATGTCCATGGGGGGGGCAACTCCACATTAATGTCCATGGGGGGGGCAACTCACATTAATGTCCATGGGGGGGGGGGGGCAACTCCACATTAATGTCCATGGGGGGGGGGGCAACTCCATATTAATGTCCATAGGGAGAGGGGGGCAACTCCATATTAATGTCCATAGGGAGAGGGGGGCAACTCCATATTAATGTCCATAGGGAGAGGGGGCAACTCCATATTAATGTCCATAGGGAGAGGGGGGCAACTCCATATTAATGTCCATAGGGAGAGGGGGGCAACTCCATATTAATGTCCATAGGGAGAGGGGGGCAACTCCATATTAACGTCCAAAGTGTGTGTGTGTGTGTGTGTGGGGGGGGGGGGGGGCAACTTCATAATAAAGTCCATAGGGAGAAGGGGGGAAACTACATATTAAATGTCCATAGGGAGAAAGGGGGGGGGCAACTCCATAATAATGTCCATGGGGGGGATGACGACTCCATATTATTGTCCATAGGGAGAAGGGGACAACTCCAAATTAATGTCCATGGGGGGGGGGGGGCAACTACATATAAATGTCCATAGGGAGAGGGGGGCAACTCCATATAAATGTCCATAGGGAGAGGGGGGCAACTCCATATTAATGTCCATAGGGAGAGGGGGGCAACTCCATATTAATGTCCATAGGGAGAAAGGGGGAGGCAACTCCTTATTAATGTCCATAGGGAGAGGGGGGGCAACTCCTTATTAATGTCCATGGGGGAGGGCAACTACATATTAAATGTCCATAGGGAGAAAAGGGGGGGGGGGCAACTCCGTAATAATGTCCATAGGGAGAGGGGGGCGACTCCATATTAATGTCTATAGGGAGGGGGGACTCCATATTAATGTCCATAGGGAGAAGGAAGGGGGGCAACTCTATTATTGTCCATAGGGAGAAGGGAGGGGGGCAACTCCGTAATAATGTCCAAAGGGAGAAGGGAGGGGGGCAACTCCGTATTAATGTCCATAGGGAGAAGGGGCGACTCCATATTAATGTCTATAGGGAGGGGGGACTCCATATTAATGTCCATAGGGAGAAGGAAGGAGGGCAACTCCGTAATAATGTCCATAGGGAGAAGGGGCGACTCCATATTAATGTCTATAGGGGGGGGGACTCCATATTAATGTCCATAGGGAGAAGGAAGGGGGGCAACTCCGTATTAATGTCCATAGGGAGAAGGGAGGGGGGCAACTCCGTATTAATGTCCATAGGGAGAAGGGGACAACTGCATATTTATGACCGTGGCTTTTGGAATAGGTTAGCCAGCCAGCTCATAGAGGTATGGTGGTCAGGTGTTCCCAATTTTCGGCAGTAGAGCCTACGTGTCACTCAATCTCAGTTGTGATATCTGTGCAGGAAAAACAATGAACAGGCCCCGCCAGTCTTTTCAACGCGTTAGCCGTTCCTGAGGAACCTGCGGTCACAGATTTCCCAAGCTCTAATGCAATCAAACTGGGGAAGCTGAGATATTACCCAGACCACCAGTCCAGGGGACTCCAAAGAAGCAGTGCACACCCTCTGACAGCAGCTGTCCTCCATGGTCCCCTGGACCACACATTTCTGGGCACTAAAGTTGAATTTTGCTCTACCAGTCCAGAGGTCCTCAAAAAAACAGTGCCCACCCTCTGGCAGTAGCTGTTATTTACACTCCCCCTAATTCACATATTTCTTGCCACAGAAAGTGGTCAATCTTGCTCTACCAGTCTGGAAGTTCCCAAAGAAGCAGTGCCCACCCTCTGACAGCAGCTGTCCTCTGGTCTCCTGGACTGTACATTTCTGGGCACTGAAGCTAAATCTTGCACTACCAGTCCAGAGGACCCAAAGAAGCAGTGCCCACCCATTGATAGCAGCTGTCCTCCACTGTCTCCTGGTCCTCACATTTATGGCCACCTGGAGCTGCTTCTTTGGCACTTTTAGACTGGTACAGCAAGATTCATCTTCAGTGACCATAGCTGTGAGGACCAGGAGACTGCAGAGGATGGCTGCTGTCAAAGGTGGTGGGGGCGGGGGCGCTGATTTTTTAAATATTTTTAAAGACCTCTGGGTTGGTAGAGCAAAATGCAACCTCAGTGCCCAGAAATGTGAGAACCAGGAGACCATGGGAGGACAGCTGCTATCAAAGGGTGGTCACGGCTTCTTTGAAGTCCTCTTGGCTGATACGGCAATATGCAACTTCAGTGCCCAGGAATGTATGGACCAGGAGACCATGGGCGAAGGCTGCTGTGAAAGGGTGGTCACGGCTTCTTTGGGACCTTTGGATTGGTAGAGCAAGATTCAGTGACCTTCTTTTGACAGCAGCCGTCCTCTTTGGTCTCCTGATCTGCATATTTCTAGGCACCGAGATAGCATTTTGCACTACCATATCAGAGGTCTTCAAACAGTAACCACACTTTGACAGCAGTTGTCCTCTGCGGTCTTCTAGTCCACACGTTTCTGGGCATTGAGGTTGAATCTTGCTCTACCAGTCTATAGGTTCCCAAAGGAGCAGTGCCCATCCTCTAACAGCAACTTTCCTTTGTTGCCTCCTGATCTGTACATTTCAGGCCACCGAGTTTGAACCTAGCTCAAGAAGCCCAAAGGCCTTCAAAAAGAGCAGTGCCCATCCTTTGACAGCAACTTTCTTTAGTAGCCTCCTGATCTGCACATTTTAGGCCACCAAGTTTGAACCTAGCTCAACAAGCCCAGGGGTCTTCAAAAAGGAGCAGGGCCCATCCTCTAACAGCAACTTTCCTTTGTTGCCTCCTGATCTGCACATTTTAGGCCACCGAGTTTGAACCTAGCTCAACAAGCCCAAAGGCCTTCAAAAAGGAGAAGTGCCCATTCTCTAATAGCAACTTTCCTTTGTTGCCTCCTGATCTGTACATTTCAGGCCACCGAGTTTGAACCTAGCTCAAGAAGCCCAAAGGCCTTCAAAAAGAGCAGTGCCCATCCTCTGACAGCAACTTTCTTTAGTAGCCTCCTGATCTGCACATTTTAGGCCACCAAGTTTGAACCTAGCTCAACAAGCCCAGGGGTCTTCAAAAAGGAGCAGTGCCCATCCTCTAACAGCAACTTTCCTTTGTTGCCTCCTGATGTGCACATTTTAGGCCACCGAGTTTGAACCTAGCTCAAGAAGCCCAAAGGCCTTCAAAAAGGAGCAGGGCCCATCCTCTTGACAGCAGCCGTCATCCCTGGTCCACACATTTCTGGGCACTGAATCTATTCAGCCTTACTCAGAACGCTTAGGGCGTAATAGCGTATCTCGCTGTCGGAAGATTGTCACTACATTTCGTGTGCGCCGATCGGTGACAGGTTTCCCTGACATCTACAACAAAGCTTGCCGTCCTCCTTGACAAAGGGGATCCGTAAATTTTGCTGACGCAGCTTGTCTGCCTTTTCATCACCATGGATAACGGGAGCACCAACCTCAGCCGATGACAGATGTCGTCCAAACACCGCGCAGGACCAACATAACCACCAATAATTAACCCCATCAATACCGGGCACAGTCACCCCCCCCCCCCCTTCCTGCCCAGGCCAGTTTTCAGCCCGGTCACTCTTCGAACGACAACTGCGTGGTCATTCAATGCTGCATTCTCATGAAATTTTTATCTATTTTTTTTTGAGAGCGCTTTCTTTTGGTGGTATTTATTCACCACTGGGGTTCTCATTTTTTCCGAAATGAAAAAAAAGACCGGAAAAATTGGAAAAAATACCTTCTTAGTTTGTTATAACATTTTGCAAAAAGCGATTTTTCCTTCACTGATGAGCACCGATGAGGCTGTATTGATGGGCACTGATGAGGCTGCACCGATGGGCACTGATGAGGCTGCACTAATATGCTGCAATGATGGGCTTGTACTAATAATCAGGTCACTCATGAAGAGGCACTGATTGGCACTGACAAGGCTGTATTGATGGGCACTGATCAGGCTGCATTGGTATACTGCAACAATTGGTCTGCGCTGTTAATCAGGTCACCGATGAGGCTGCACTGCCAGGCACTGATGGGGCTGCATGGATGGGCACCGATATGCTGTACTGATAATCAGGTGACTGATGAGGCTGCACTGCCAGGCACTGATGGGACTATTGATGGGCACTGATATGCTGTACTGATAATCAGGTCACTGCTGAAGAGGCACGGATAAGGCTGCACTGATGAGGCTGTACTAACGGGGCTGTATTGATGGGCACCAATATGCTGCACTGATGAGGCTGCACTAACGGGGCTGTATTGATGGGCACTGATATGCTGCAATGATAATCATGTCACTCATGAAGAGGCACGGATGAGGCTGCACTGATGGGAACTGATCAGGCTGCACTGGTATGCTGCATTGATAATCTGGTCACTGATGAAGAGGCACTGATGAGGTTGTACGGGGCTGTATTGATGGGCCTGCACTGATAATCAGGTCACTCGTGAAGAGGCACTGATAGGCTGCACTGATGGGTCTGTATTGATAGGCACTGATACGCTGCAGTGATGGGCCTTCACTGATAATCCGGTCACTCATGAAGAGGCACTGATGGGCACTGACAAGGCTGTATTGATGGTCACCGATCAGGCTGCACTGGTATTCTGCAACAATGGGGCTTCACTGATAATCAGATCACCGATGAAGAAGCACTGATGAGGCTGCACTGATAGGCTGCAATGTTGGCCCTGCACTGATAATCAGGTCACTCGTGAAGAGGCACCGATAGGCTGCACTGATGGGGCTGTATTGATAGGTACGGATACGCTGCAGTGATGGGCCTGCACTGATAATCCGGTCACTCATGAAGAGGCACTGATAGGCTGCACTGATGGGTCTGTATTGATAGGCACTGATACGCTGCAGTGATGGGCCTGCACTGATAATCCGGTCACTCGTGAAGAGGCACTAATAAGCTGCACTGATGGGGCTGTATTGATAGGCATGGATACGCTGCAGTGATGGGCCTGCACTGATAATCCGGTCACTCATGAAGAGGCACTAATAGGCTGCACTGATGGGGCTGTATTGATAGGCATGGATACGCTGCAGTGATGGGCCTGCACTGATAATCCGGTCACTCATGAAGAGGCACTGATGGGCACTGACAAGGCTGTATTGATGGTCACCGATCAGGCTGCACTGGTATGCTGCAACAATGGGGCTTCACTGATGATCAGGTCACCGATGAAGAAGCACTGATGAGGCTGTATTGATGGGCACTGATGAGGCTGCACTGATACGCTGCAATGTTGGGCCTGCACTGATAATCAGGTTACTCATGAAGAGGCACTGATAGGCGGCATTGATGGGCACTGATGAGGCTGTACTGATATGCTGCACTAATAATCAGGTCACTCATGAAGTGGCACTGATAAGCAGCACTGATAGGCACCGATGAGGCTGCACTTACGGGGACTGATATGCTGCACTAATAATCAGGTCACAGATGAGGCTGTACCGACATGCTGCACCGATGATCAGTGCCCTGATTAGTGTATATTCCACTGTCAAAGGAAAGCTGGTCAACGACTTTCCTTTCCGCACATTCTAGCAGCGCTGAGGAAAGGACATGCTGATAACCAGCATTTGTTTACATGTGATGAGCTGTGATTGGACATGTCATTGGCTCTTTAACCCTGACTGGTGATGTGCTGTGTCCAAAGGACGGGCCTCACCACCAATCACCGTGCAACATGCCCCCAATGGTGTAACCAGGAGGGGGGGTCACATGAGGCCCATCTAAAAGGAGGAGTGTCTTCACCCGGCCTAGAGCAGATCAATGGCCGGGGAGGGACTCTCCACTTCCCAGGTAGACATCTTATGACGTTCTCCTAGCGAGCCGTGTCCATCAGAACTGGTTAAACAGCTTGGGGGATGAAGTGTGGTACTGCCCGAGGGGGAGGAAGGTACAAGTGAACAAGCGTCCGGGCCACTCACCAGTTTTTATTTCAATAAGCTTTATTAAAAAACGACGACTGTAGGGCTATAGTCATAAGAAAACTCCCATCGAGCACGACTCCACCACTGACGCGTTTTGTCCTCAAAGCCCACCCTGAGCCCCAAGCAGGTGATGGATGGCCTGTTTTATATGCATCTCTGGATCTATTTGCTGTGATAGATGTGAGAGAGGAGAGCGCTCTCTCCCACCAATCGTCTCCACACAGGCCCCGGTTTCGATTGGCGATTTCCATTATTTTCGAGACAACATTCCAGGCTGTTTTTCACGAATCATTCTGATAAGAGGAGCCGTAAATTATTTAAAGCGCCGCCGCCGCGTGCCCCGCTCATCTGACAAAGGAAGGAATGCCGGGGTGAAGGCAAAAGCGGAGAGATGAAACGCCTGGCGGGAGGGAGGGTGAAGGATACGGAGATAACACGCGATAAGAGATCAAACATACGAGCCGCGACGCGAGAGGAGAAAACCCCCGCTACAAACGCGCGGTGAGGCCAGAGGGTTCTTACCGATATTCATGATGCTGTCCTTTTCCGGGCTGAAGAAGAGCCAATCGTAAAAGAGAGCCAGCTTGGCGTTGGAGGCGGCCACGTTGGACTGCGGAAAGAAAAAGGAAAAAAAACGGAGACAGGTGGATTAACGAGGCCTGAGAACCACCAATCACTACAACCCAATGATTACCACCTGACATTGTTGAGAGATAAATTGATAAAAATATAACAAAATGATCTTTATATAAAAGCAATATTGATCATCTTCATCTCAGGACGGTTTTATACCCCCACCCCCCCTTTCATGACCAGAGCATTTTTTTTTTTTTTGCTATCCAGCACTGAGCTATTTTAACTGGCAATTGTGCGGTCATGCAGCACTGTACCCAACTCATCTTTTTACCTTTTTTTTTGGGGGGGCGGGTTTTCTTACTGTCACCCGTGCAATTTTTAACTTTTTTTTTTTTCACACTTTGTTTTTAAATACTTATACCAGTGAAGTACAGAGTCATCATATATCTGGTGTGGCGGTGATCAGAGACACTGGTGACATTATGGTAAAAAAAAAAAATGTATATTATTATAACTTATATATATATTTTTTTACATACTGTTCATCAGTAGTTCAGTGTACAGTAATGATCACTGTAACATCAAATCGTTTGAACTGTCATGAATGGCATTCACGACTCATTGTTTACTACTGTGACTGGCCCGTGGCCATCGCATGGTGCATGGTGCTGTGACTGGCCCGCGGCCATCGCAGGGTGCAGGGTGCCGCGACTGGCCCGCGGCCATCGCATGGTGCAGGGTGCCGTGACTGGCCCGCGGCTATCACATGGTACAGGGTGCTGTGACTGGCCCGCGGCTATCACATGGTACAGGGTGATGTGACTGGCCCGCGGCCAACGCATGGTGCAGAGTGCTGTGACTGGCCCACGGCTATCACATGGTACAAGGGTGCTGTGACTGGCCCACGGCTATCACATGGTACAGGGTGCTGTGACTGGCCCACGGCTATCACATGGTACAGGGTGCTGTGACTGGCCCACGGCTATCACATGGTACAGGGTGCTGTGACTGGCCCACGGCTATCACATGGTACAGGGTGCTGTGACTGGCCCACGGCTATCACATGGTACAGGGTGCTGTGACTGGCCCACGGCTATCACATGGTACAGGGTGCTGTGACTGGCCCACGGCTATCACATGGTACAGGGTGCTGTGACTGGCCCACGGCTATCACATGGTACAGGGTGCTGTGACTGGCCCACGGCTATTACATGGTACAGGGTGCTGTGACTGGCCCACGGCTATCACATGGTACAGGGTGCTGTGACTGGCCCACGGCTATCACATGGTATAAGGTGGTGTGACTGGCTCACGGCTATCACATGGTACAGTGTTACTGTGACTGGCCCATGGCTATAACATGGTACAGGGTGCTGTGACAGGCCCACAACTATCACATGGTAAAAGTGCTGTGATTGGCCCAGGACTATCACATGGTATAGGGTGCTGTGAGTGGCCCACGGCTATCGCATGGTACAGGGTGCTGTGATTGGCCAACGACTATCACATGGTATAAGGTGGTGTGACTGGCTCACGGCTATCACATGGTACAGTGTTACTGTGACTGGCCCATGGCTATAACATGGTACAGGGTGCTGTGACAGGCCCACAACTATCACATGGTAAAAGTGCTGTGATTGGCCCAGGACTATCACATGGTATAGGGTGCTGTGAGTGGCCCACGGCTATCGCATGGTACAGGGTGCTGTGATTGGCCCACGACTATCACATGGTGCCGTGATTGGCCCACAGCCATTACATGGTACAGGGTGCTGTAACTGACTCACAGCTATCACATGGTGCAGGGTGCTGTGATTCTCCCAGGTACCATGTGATCACTAGTGACCAATCACAGAATCACACACAGTAGTAAACAATGGAACGGATTGCAGTCATAAAACTTGTTGCTTTCCTGTCGTGAACTCACAGCGATCACCTGGTATCTAGACCGCTAACAACGGCCCGAAAAGAGCACCGTAACCCGCTGTGTCCCTTGGCATACGAGTACATTGCAACATATGGGTACGTTGCAGTGCCTGGGATAACCACCCAACAGCAGCACATGTACTGCTGGCAGTCGGCAAGTAGTTAAAGTATAACAGTTTGAGGACTTTCATGTTTTAATCTGATGTAGTCACCACTGTGCCGATCATAATCCTCCTTGCTGGAGAGGAAGCTGTACCTGAGGACCTGAAGTGCTGCCAGGATCTCCCTGCTTCTGCTAGGCTGGGGGGAGGTGAAAGGGTGGGATTGATGGATGGGGGCGTCCTTTACCAAGATGGCTGCCTCCACGCAGAGACACCATGCCTTGTTCTGACTATGAAAGTCAGTAAACGTGGAAAGATAAGCTGCAGGTAGGTAGACCACAGATAATAGGGGTGACCAGTTCTTTTTCCTTTGCTTGCCTTTATTGGATGGTTTCCTCTGTACAGGTCCACTTTAATATAAGTATACAATCTCTATTTTATGAACAATTAATGTATGACAAAGGATTTCCAGAGCACCTTGGGTTAAATATCCGGCATAGCAGATGCCACTTGCTTTCCGGCCGCCTTTGTCTTATGGAGTCTGATGAAGGTGGTGTCACAACTGACAGGTTATGGAGTTGCCGATTGGCCTATTTCAGCACTGTATCCGCAGACACACAACACTCACTGCGAAGAGGGGCACATCTGATGATTTCCTGCTGACTGCTCTCTCGGTTTACTTACCGTGCAGGTGGTCAAGAGCCAGCCAATGATGGCCCAGCGAGGCAGGATATCCGAGCTCAGCACCTCATTGGACGGGTGCACCACGCCGCATATGTAGCGAATCAGATCACAGCGCAGGGACTGGCTGTCCGGGGTGGAGAGGTACTGTCTCTGAAACCAGTCCTGGTATCGCTTCTGCTGCCCAAACCGCACCTGGAAGAGAAAAAGAAAAATCAGGTGGACCCGTCATTACACACCAGACGTCACAATACCCAATCACTTCATTACATCTGGAAGTCATGCTTGTGGCTGTTGGAGTCTTGACCAGACGTCACAATACCCAATCACTTCATTACATCTGGAAGTCATGCTTGTGGCTGTTGGAGTCTTGCAATGGAATGGTGCTGGACTCCGGTGCTTCTCATCCAGGGTGCCCCTGAGGTTTCCCCGGGGTGCCGCAACCTCTGATGTGATGGGGGCAGAACTCTGTGATGAGGAAGACACAATCTGATGGGGGCCTCTGATGTATGGGGGGGGGGGGGGGATTGTCGTCGTGAGGGGAACCTCGGGCGCGAAGGAAGGAAGGAAGGAAGGAAGGAAGGAAGGAAGGGGAACCTCGGGCGCAAAGGAAGGAAGGGGAACCTCGGGCGCAAAGGAAGGAAGGGGAACCTCGGGCGCAAAGGAAGGAAGGGGAACCTGGAAGGAAGGAAGGAAGGCAGGAAGGAAGGGGAACCTCGGGCGCAAAGGAAGGAAGGGGAACCTCGGGCGCAAAGGAAGGAAGGGGAACCTCGGGCGCAAAGGAAGGAAGGGGAACCTCGGGCGCAAAGGAAGGAAGGGGAACCTCGGGCGCAAAGGAAGGAAGGAAGGAAGGAAGGCAGGAAGGAAGGGGAACCTCTGGCGCAAAGGAAGGAAGGGGAACCTCGGGCGCAAAGGAAGGAAGGGGAACCTCGGGCGCAAAGGAAGGAAGGGGAACCTCGGGCGCAAAGGAAGGAAGGGGAACCTCGGGCGCAAAGGAAGGAAGGGGAACCTCGGGCGCAAAGGAAGGAAGGGGAACCTCGGGCGCAAAGGAAGGAAGGGGAACCTCTGGCGCAAAGGAAGGAAGGGGAACCTCTGGCGCAAAGGAAGGAAGGGGAACCTCTGGCGCAAAGGAAGGAAGGGGAACCTCTGGCGCAAAGGAAGGAAGGGGAACCTCTGGCGCGAAGGAAGGAAGGGGAACCTCTGGCGCGAAGGAAGGAAGGGGAACCTCTGGCGCGAAGGAAGGAAGGGGAACCTCTGGCGCGAAGGAAGGAAGGGGAACCTCTGGCGCGAAGGAAGGAAGGGGAACCTCTGGCGCGAAGGAAGGAAGGGGAACCTCTGGCGCGAAGGAAGGAAGGAGGGCCTCTGGCGCGAAGGAAGGAAGGGGCGGGGGCCTCCGGCGCGAAGGAAGGAAGGGGCGGGGGCCTCCGGCGCGAAGGAAGGAAGGGGCGGGGGCCTCCGGCGCGAAGGAAGGAAGGGGCGGGGGCCTCCGGCGCGAAGGAAGGAAGGGGCGGGGGCCTCCGGCGCGAAGGAAGGAAGGGGCGGGGGCCTCCGGCGCGAAGGAAGGAAGGGGCGGGGGCCTCCGGCGCGAAGGAAGGAAGGGGCGGGGGCCTCCGGCGCGAAGGAAGGAAGGGGCGGGGGCCTCCGGCGCGAAGGAAGGAAGGGGCGGGGGCCTCCGGCGCGAAGGAAGGAAGGGGCGGGGGCCTCCGGCGCGAAGGAAGGAAGGGGCGGGGGCCTCCGGCGCGAAGGAAGGAAGGGGCGGGGGCCTCCGGCGCGAAGGAAGGAAGGGGCGGGGGCCTCCGGCGCGAAGGAAGGAAGGGGCGGGGGCCTCCGGCGCGAAGGAAGGAAGGGGCGGGGGCCTCCGGCGCGAAGGAAGGAAGGGGCGGGGGCCTCCGGCGCGAAGGAAGGAAGGGGCGGGGGCCTCCGGCGCGAAGGAAGGAAGGGGCGGGGGCTCCGGCGCGAAGGAAGGAAGGGGCGTGGGCCTCCGGCGCGAAGGAGGGACCTCCGCCCTCCGGTGCTTCTACAGACTCACCGCTTCCATCGGTGAGTCCAAGAACAGATCTGCCAGCCCCGGATGTTTACCATAGAGATTTCCGGCGGGCCAGACGGTCGCCCGGAGTCTCTTTGATCACTCAGAGGCTGGGCGCGATGTTATGACGTCACGCCCGGCCTCTGCATTCAAATGGCGCCGCCTCGGCTGGGAAGCGAAGATCGTTTTTAGGCTTTTTTTTTTTTTAATATATTTTAGGCTTCCCAGAGATGAGATGGCGGATCCCGATCTCACTGTAAAGAGGACCGATCGTACCATACTCCTATTACAAAGGTTGTTTACATTCATAATAATAGGAATAAAAGTGATCAAAACATTTAAGTGTCTAACAAAAAAAAAATAAAAAATACGCGCTAGAAAAATTACTGCGAAAATAGAGAGAAGTTTCCGAACTGGCCCGGGTGGGAAGGGGTTAAAGAAAAATCGCTCGCCGCGGATCCCCCCCCCCGATACGTATCTCAGGACTTTTGATTTCCAATTTGCACCTCTCATCCCAGGAATCAGAGCGGACGGTAATTGTAGAACTTCCTCCGCCGCGTCGGACTCGTTCGCAGACAGCGGGACGCTCGGATCTCATCCGCCGCACCTCTCCTACCGCCGCAAATCCAATCTGCTTTCTGTCAGAGCGGAACAGGACGCGGCGTTCACCGAATCACGTCTCGGCCGTACAGCCCAGACGCAGCGCCAGTCCTCACGCCTCTTCATTTTCACCTCTCTCTCTCCGTTCCCCTCCGACCGCCGCGCTGCACATTGTACTGACGCGTTTTTTTACAAATCAATGACAATTAGTCTCCTGAGCCGAGGTTCCGCTCCAGCGATCGGTGGACGGATGAGGACTATCGATCTGAAGTGTGGAGGGCTATTCTTCAAAACGCACAATGACGGGCCCCCGAAGTGTGTGCGCTGGGCTACGACGGCGAAGATAATTGGAGGGGAGATGTACAGAGCCGAGCATTATGGGGGGGGAAACGAACGTCACGGAAGAACGGAGACGAGTGAGGGAATGACAAACGCCGGAACGTACGCGGTGAATCTGGAGCCTTGGAGTTAACAATCCACAACCCCGACGCTTCAAACGTCTCGCGGTTCTGAGCGATCGAACAACAGAACGTGCGGCAGAAGTTCTACAGACCGCCATGGTGCCGGCCGAGAGGGATTTATATCAATTTAATACCAAAATGTGATCCATCGGACCCCCTCCAGGGGCCCAACCCACGGCCCAAGAGCCACATGGTGCTTAGCAGACCCCAGAAGTCAGCAGCAGGAAGAGACTGAGGGCAATCATCTCCAGCAGTCTATTGTAGCGTCTCTCCAGTCTCTGGCCACCTCCTGTAGGGGGTGTCCCCAGTCTCTGGCCACCTCCTGTAGGGGGTGTCCCCAGTCTCTGGCCACCTCCTGTAGGGGGTGTCCCCAGTCTCTGGCCACCTCCTGTAGGGGGTGTCCCCAGTCTCTGGCCACCTCCTGTAGGGGGTGTCCCCAGTCTCTGGCCACCTCCTGTAGGGGGTGTCCCCAGTCTCTCCGACCACCTCCTGTAGGGGGTGTCCCCAGTCTCTCCGACCACCTCCTGTAGGGGGTGTCCCCAGTCTCTCCGACCACCTCCTGTAGGGGGTGTCCCCAGTCTCTCTGACCACCTCCTGTAGTGTGTCCCCAGTCTCCGGCCACCTCCTGTAGTGTATTCCCAGTCTTGGACCACCTCCTGTAGTGTATTCCCAGTCTCTGGCCACCTCCTGTAGGGGGTGTCCCCAGTCTCTGGCCACCTCCTGTAGTGTGTCCCCAGTCTCTGGCCACCTCCTGTAGTGTGTCCCCAGTCTCTGGCCACCTCCTGTAGCGTGTCCCCAGTCTCTGGCCACCTCCTGTAGTGTGTCCCCAGTCTCTGGCCACCTCCTGTAGTGTGTCCCCAGTCTCTGGCCACCTCCTGTAGGGGGTGTCCCCAGTCTCTGGCCACCTCCTGTAGGGGGTGTCCCCAGTCTCTGGCCACCTCCTGTAGTGTGTCCCCAGTCTCTGGCCACCTCCTGTACTGTGTCCCCAGTCTCCGGCCACCCCCTGTAGTGTGTCCCCAGTCTCCGGCCACCCCCTGTAGGGGGTGTCCCCAGTCTCCGGCCACCCCCTGTAGTGTGTGCCCAGTCTCCGGCCACCCCCTGTAGGGGGTGTCCCCAGTCTCTCCGACCACCTCCTGTAGGGGGTGTCCCCAGTCTCTCTGACCACCTCCTGTAGTGTATTCCCAGTCTTGGACCACCTCCTGTAGTGTATTCCCAGTCTCTGGCCACCTCCTGTAGTGTATTCCCAGTCTCTGGCCACCTCCTGTAGGGGGTGTCCCCAGTCTCTGGCCACCTCCTGTAGTGTGTCCCCAGTCTCTGGCCACCTCCTGTAGTGTGTCCCCAGTCTCTGGCCACCTCCTGTAGCGTGTCCCCAGTCTCTGGCCACCTCCTGTAGTGTGTCCCCAGTCTCTGGCCACCCCCTGTAGTGTGTCCCCAGTCTCTGGCCACCTCCTGTAGTGTGTCCCCAGTCTCTGGCCACCTCCTGTAGGGGGTGTCCCCAGTCTCTGGCCACCTCCTGTAGGGGGTGTCCCCAGTCTCTGGCCACCTCCTGTAGTGTGTCCCCAGTCTCTGGCCACCTCCTGTACTGTGTCCCCAGTCTCCGGCCACCCCCTGTAGTGTGTCCCCAGTCTCCGGCCACCCCCTGTAGTGTGTGCCCAGTCTCCGGCCACCCCCTGTAGGGGGTATCCCCAGTCTCCGGCCACCCCCTGTAGGGGGTGTCCCCAGTCTCTGGCCACCTCCTGTAGCGTGTCCCCAGTCTCTGGCCACCTCCTGTAGCGTGTCCCCAGTCTCTGGCCACCTACTGTAGCATGTCCCCAGTCTCTGGCCACCTCCTGTAGCGTGTCCCCAGTCTCTGGCCACCTCCTGTAGCGTGTCCCCAGTCTCTGGCCACCTCCTGTAGCGTGTCCCCAGTCTCTGGCCACCTCCTGTAGCGTGTCCCCAGTCTCCGACCATCTCTACTGCAGGATGGCAGTCTCTGAACGACTCCTCTATTAGGCCTGAATTCTGACAGTCTTCTATCATATACAGTCTCTTATGTGTGGCCCTTCAAGGGGCCCTAAGTGAGGCCCCCTACACCTTGCAGGTTAACACCCATAGAATCAGGTCGTTGGAAATCAGATACCACGACTATCCCAGGAAGCTTTTAATCTAACTGGCTAAATAAGACTACAGACAGTTTTCATTTCAGACACCCAACCGCAAACTACCTAAATTTACGGCATCTCATCTTTTTCCACTGTCCTATCCCATCCCACCGCACTTCCCCCAATCACATTCTCTGAAAGAACCAACACCTACCCGAGACGTCATGAACAGCAGCTTGGTCTCCATGTCGGGGGTCAGGCGGCACGCCAAGAACTTGCGGGAGGTGCGAGACTGTAACAGCTGGAGCATTCCTACGAGGGGGAGAGAAGAAAGAGTTCTCTACAAACAGCCGATAAAATATTTATATAGCTGACATATATCACAGCGCTGTACAGAGATCACTGAGCCAATCACATCAGTCTCTGTACAGAGGAGCTTACACTCTACTGTCCCCTCCCCCCACAGTCACATCAGTCTCTGTACAGACGAGCTTACACTCTACTGTCCCCTCCCCCCCACAGTCACATCAGTCTCTGTACAGAGGAGCTTACACTCTAATGTCCCCTCCCCCCACAGTCACATCAGTCTCTGTACAGAGGAGCTTACACTCTAATGTCCCCTCCCCCCCCACAGTCACATCAGTCTCTGTACAGAGGAGCTTACACTCTAATGTCCCCTCCCCCCCACAGTCACATCAGTCTCTGTACAGAGGAGCTTACACTCTAATGTCCCCTCCCCCCCACAGTCACATCAGTCTCTGTACAGAGGAGCTTACACTCTAATGTCCCCTCCCCCCCACAGTCACATCAGTCTCTGTACAGAGGAGCTTACACTCTAATGTCCCCTCCCCCTCCACAGTCACATCAGTCTCTGTACAGAGGAGCTTACACTCTAATGTCCCCTCCCCCCCACAGTCACATCAGTCTCTGTACAGAGGAGCTTACACTCTAATGCCCCCTCCCCCCCCACAGTCACATCAGTCTCTGTACAGAGGAGCTTACACTCTAATGTCCCCTCCCCCCACAGTCACATCAGTCTCTGTACAGAGGAGCTTACACTCTAATGTCCCCTCCCCCCCACAGTCACATCAGTCTCTGTACAGAGGAGCTTACACTCTAATGTCCCCTCCCCCCCACAGTCACATCAGTCTCTGTACAGAGGAGCTTACACTCTAATGTCCCCTCCCCCCCACAGTCACATCAGTCTCTGTACAGAGGAGCTTACACTCTAATGTCCCCTGCCCCCACAGTCACACACTATAAATATGTATTGGTTTTGGGGGTGGGGGGGGGCTCATGATGCAGACTATAGAGGCACCAATGGCACGCCCATCCCCCTCCGCCCCGGTTCGGGGCGCTCCACATCTTCGATTAAGCCTCACAATAACCTCATTATGCTCCGGCTCGGCAATCAAGGTCTTATCTCATGTGTACACCTCCGCTGCCCCCACCACCATCGGACCGCCGACTGGCAGTGCGTGAAGCGGATGGGGGGGGGGGGGGGGGTGACACGCGGGAACTGGTGGATTGGTTAGAAGGGAGGCAGCGGATATAAATAGATGTTCTACAGCTCAAGGGAAAGAAGTCGGCTAATTACAACCTGCCTAAAGAGGGGGGGTCCGGGGGGCATCATTATCAAGCAGCCAACCCCCCCCCCCTCACCCCCCCATCCATTCCTCATCTACAGCTGATGGAGCAGCGGGATCATTTCCACCATTCAGAGAAGAACGTTCACTATGGAGAGATGGTGGGGAGAGGACGCAACGCGCGCGTCACCGGCCACAGCTAATGTTCTTCATGACCCCGGCACTACCAGGAATACGGTACAGGTGTGGGGGTGAACACAGAACCAACACGGGTCAGGGGGCACAGTACACTGCCCTGAGGGTGAACACAGAGCCAACACGGGTCAGGGGGCACAGTACACCGCCCTGAGGGTGGGCACAGAGCCAACACGGGTCAGGGGGCACAGTACACCGCCCTGAGGGTGAACACAGAGCCAACACGGGTCAGGGGACACAGTACACTGCCCTGAGGGTGGGCACAGAGCCAACACGGGTCAGGGGGCACAGTACACCGCCCTGAGGGTGAACACAGAGCCAACACGGGTCAGGGGACACAGTATACCGCCCTGAGGGTGGGCACAGAGCCAACACGGGTCAGGGGGTACAGTACACCGCCCTGAGGGTGGGCACAGAGCCAAAACGGGTCAGAGGGCACAGTACAACACCCCGATGGTGGGCACAGAGCCAACACGGTACAAAGTACCGCCCACCCTCTCTCTCTCTCTCTCGAGAAGTACCGCCCACCCTCGCTCTCTCTCGAAGTACCGCCCACCCTCTCTCTCAAAGTACCGCCCACCCTCTCTCTCTCTCAAAGTACCGCCCACCCTCTCTCTCTCTCAAAGTACCGCCCACCCTCTCTCTCAAAGTACCGCCCACCCTCTCTCTCTCTCAAAGTACCGCCCACCCTCTCTCTCTCTCAAAGTACCGCCCACCCTCTCTCTCTCTCAAAGTACCGCCCACCCTCTCTCTCTCGAAGTACCGCCCACCCTCTCTCTCTCGAAGTACCGCCCACCCTCTCTCTCTCGAAGTACCGCCCACCCTCTCTCTCTCGAAGTACCGCCCACCCTCTCTCTCTCTCTCTCTAGAGAGAGAGAGAGAGAAAGAGAGAGAGAGAGAGAAGTACCGCCCACCCTCTCTCTCGAAGTACCGCCCACCCTCTCTCTCGAAGTACCGCCCACCCTCTCTCTCGAAGTACCGCCCACCCTCTCTCTCGAAGTACCGCCCACCCTCTTCGGAGAGAGAGAGAGAGGGTGGGCGGTACTTCGAGAGAGAGGGTGGGCGGTACTTCGAGAGAGAGGGTGGGCGGTACTTCTCGAGAGAGGGTGGGCGGTACTTCTCGAGAGAGGGTGGGCGGTACTTCTCGAGAGAGGGTGGGCGGTACTTCTCGAGAGAGGGTGGGCGGTACTTCTCGAGAGAGGGTGGGCGGTACTTCTCGAGAGAGGGTGGGCGGTACTTCTCGAGAGAGGGTGGGCGGTACTTCTCGAGAGAGGGTGGGCGGTACTTCTCTCTCTCGAGAAGTACCGCCCACCCTCTCTCTCTCTCGAGAAGTACCGCCCACCCTCTCTCTCTCTCTCGAGAAGTACCGCCCACCCTCTCTCTCTCTCTCGAGAAGTACCGCCCACCCTCTCTCTCTCTCGAGAAGTACCGCCCACCCTCTCTCTCGAGAAGTACCGCCCACCCTCTCTCTCTCGAGAAGTACCGCCCACCCTCTCTCTCTCGAAAAGTACCGCCCACCCTCTCTCTCTCGAAAAGTACCGCCCACCCTCTCTCTCTCGAAAAGTACCGCCCACCCTCTCTCTCTCTCGAAAAGTACCGCCCACCCTCTCTCTCTCTCGAAAAGTACCGCCCACCCTCTCTCTCTCTCGAAAAGTACCGCCCACCCTCTCTCTCTCTCGAGAAGTACCGCCCACCCTCTCTCTCTCGAGAAGTACCGCCCACCCTCTCTCGAGAAGTACCGCCCACCCTCTCTCTCTCGAGAAGTACCGCCCACCCTCTCTCTCTCGAGAAGTACCGCCCACCCTCTCTCTCACGTTTACATATGCCACCCACCCTGCACCTTCTCTTTATTAATACAGCCCCCGCCCCCCCGCCCCTTCTCTTTATACGTAACGCCTTCCATGCAGCTTAAATGTAAAAAAGTACCGCCCACCCTTCACCTTCTCTTTACAAGTACCACCCACCATGCAGATTCCCTTTATTAGTCCCACCCACCGTACACTTCTCTTTATAAAAAGGGAGGATTGGGTGTGGAGGGGGGACATACCTGTGAACTGGGGGCTCAGGGCCTGCGGGTTGTGCAGCATATCCTTCCACAGCAGGTCAAACTCCGGGATTCGCGCCACATTCTGCAGGAGGCGGACCAGGTCCCGACCAATCATGTAGCAGTCCATATACTGCAGAGAACAGAGAGGAGAGGAATTAGAGGGCTTCTAAAGCATTGCGCCGCCTGTACAGGAAGAAACGGATCTTCGTTCCGTGCTACTCCGTGATGTAATATGGAGATTTTCTCTCACTTCCTGTCCTGATAAAAGCAGACACGGTCCTGTTCTCCAGTTTCCGCACCTCCTGCTTTTATGTAAAGAGTTTGACTTTAGGTAAGATGGAGGAGGGAGCACCTACCCGCTCTCGTAGCAGCATGATACAGAAGTCCACCTCCTTCTGTCGCAAAACCAGCAGCTGAGGGGTACCGTGGTGGTCGACAATCAGACGCAGGTAGGTGTACACCGACATGGCGATCAGGATGCTGCTCTTCATGACCCACTCTCTGCAGATGACACCAGAAAATAGTTAATCCCCAACAGAGCTGTCCAACCAGCGCTCCCCATTTCATCTTCCCCAACTTCTCCATTCTTTAATGTAACATTACAACTCAATTCCAGGTAAAGGGTTTGTTCACACAACATGAAACTCGCAGCACCCTCCCCCGTACCCCAGTACCCTCTGCACTTACCTCCTTGAATGACACTGCCCCACACTAGCTTGTGAGATTTGAAAGCCACGCTCGTCTGTACCCTTCTTTCTTCCAGAGCGATTCTCATTGATCAGCGTTGGTCGCAAGCCAGCACTGACCAATGCCCACTCACCACCATGACGTAAAACCGCCCTCCGTAAAAACAGCCCCTGTGTGCGGTGTCCTGAGCTTTCCAGATGCCCACACCACCGTATTGGCTGCGTGGAATGCAGAAGGTAAACAAGGATGGAGGTAAGTGCAGAGGGGACCAGGGTGATGGAGAGGATGTCATTTGTTAGTATATGGCTTTTTAATACTATAACTGTATGAGTCAATGACAATATTAAATAAAGGCAGTAATAAACAGAGGAACACTGCCACCTATCTACAGGCTGTGGTAACCACTTCAAGCCAAATTTTATTAAATTACCGTATTTATCGCCATATAACACGCACCTTAATTTTAAGAGGCAAGTTTCATGAAAAAAAAAAAAAACATTTCAAATAAAGAGCTTTGAAGCAAAATAAGGGTCAGTGCCCATCAACGCAGCCTCGCCAAGTGCCCATCAATGCAGCCTCGCCAAGTGCCCATCAATGCAGTCCTATTAGTGCCCATCTGCAGCCTCCCCACTGCCAATCTGCAGCCTCCCCAGTGCCCATTAATGCAGCCTGCTCAGTGCCAGATTAGACAGAGGCGGATCTCCTGTATACTCAGCGCCACACTCAGCCCCCGCCTCTTGGCCCCCTTCCTTCCCTTCCAAGGCAGCCTATATCGGCGTATAACACGCACCCACGATTTGCCCCCTACTTTCAGTGGGAAAAAGTGCATGTTATACACCAATAAATACAGTATTCTTTTTAATACTATAACTGTATAAGTCAATGACAGTATTAAATAAAGGCACATTGCCATCTACATGTTGTGGTGACCTATGCAAGCAGTTTTTTTTTTTAATTACGCTTTTTAAATACTATAACTGTATGAGTTAATGACATTATTAATAAACAGTGGCAAACTGCCATCTACAGGCTGTGGTAAACTCTGCAGGCAAATTTTTTAATTCATAATTATTTTTAATACTATAACTGTATCAGTCAATGACTGTATTAAATGCACATTGACGTCTGGAGATCGTGGTGACCTCTGCAAGCGGTTTTCTTCAATTATTCTTTTTAATACTAGAACTGTGTGAGCCAATGACAGATTAAACAGAGGCATATTGCCATTTTCAGGGTGTGGTGACCACGTCAAGCCTATTTGTTTTTAATATTCTTGTTAATACTCTAACTGTATAAGTCAAGGACAGTATTAAATAGAGGCACATTGGCGTCTACAGGTTGTGGTGGCCTCTACAACCTGTTTTTTTTTTTTTTAAATATTCTTTTTAATACTATAACTGTATGAGTCAATGGCAGTAATAAAAAGATGCACACTGCCATCTACAGGCTGTGGTGACCCCTGCAAGCTGAAATCTTTTGCTTTCTTCAGCTTGCATAGCTGACAAAGTTAATACATGATCAGGGTCCACTCTGATTGGTCCTAAAGCATAAAGTGTGGGTGGGGGGGGGGTAGAAGCTGTCAGCTAGGAAGTGGGGTTGTTTTTAAAAGGTATCCCTAGCATAACGCATAGTGTTGGGTGTTGAGAAACAATTTTCTAGAGATCATAGGCGGGAAGAGGTTAAAGAGTGCCTTTTATTGACTAGCCACGAGATGAGATGAACCTATATGCACATATTTGGGCCCCTCATGTGAAGGGCACAGAGCTCTTAGCGCACGGGACAGAAATCTGCCCGATATAACCCGGCTGGAAGGCAGCGGATGTTGTGAAAACTATTTCGGGGACGTCTGAGGCTGCTTAATAAAACATAATTATATGAAGAATTATGAACATTCCTTTCCTAATAAAAATAACACCAATGTACCCGCCAGTTCTAGTCTGAAACGAAGAAGCGAGTCAGCAAGGCATGCAGGGTGGGAGCGCCCCTCTCAGGTGATGATAAAGCAAAACTCTAGTAAAGATAATGTTTTGCAAATCCACCAATCACTAGAGAGCGGTGACATCACTGATAATGCAGCCTATCCAATCACTAGAGAGCGGTGACATCACTGAGAATGCAGCCTATCCAATCACTAGAGAGCGATGACATCACTGAGAATGCAGCCTATCCATTCACTAGAGACCAGTGATATCGGCTGTTAGGAGACTTACCTCTGCTCCATCAGGATATCCAGCACACTTTCAGACAGCCAAATATTCTTGGTAGTAATGTCGCCCCCTGTATATGGAAGAAGAGGGAAGTAGAGAGGAGGATGGAGGGGTGAGAGGGAGGTAGGCGAGGAGGAAGAGGGGGGGGGGGGTGAGAGGGAAGTAGGTGAGTAGGTGAGGAGGAAGGAAGGAGGGGTGAGAGGGAAGTACATGAGGAGGAAGGAAGGAGGGGTGAGAGGGAAGTACATGAGGAGGAAGGAAGGAGGGGTGAGAGGGAAGTACATGAGGAGGAAGGAAGGAGGGGTGAGAGGGAAGTACATGAGGAGGAAGGAAGGAGGGGTGAGAGGGAAGTACATGAGGAGGAAGGAAGGAGGGGTGAGAGGGAAGTACATGAGGAGGAAGGAAGGAGGGGTGAGAGGGAAGTACATGAGGAGGAAGGAAGGAGGGGTGAGAGGGAAGTACATGAGGAGGAAGGAAGGAGGGGTGAGAGGGAGGCAGGAGAGGAAGGAAGGAGGGGTGAGAGGGAGGCAGGAGAGGGAGGCAGGAGAGGAAGGAAGGAGGGGTGAGAGGGAGGCAGGAGAGGAAGGAAGGAGGGGTGAGAGGGAGGCAGGAGAGGAAGGAAGGAGGGGTGAGAGGGAGGCAGAAGAGGAAGGAAGGAGGGGTGAGAGGGAAGCAGGAGAGGAAGGAAGAAGGGGTGAGAGGGAGGCAGGAGAGGAAGGAAGGAGGGGTGAGAGGGAGGCAGGAGAGGGAGGCAGGATAGGAAGGAAGGAGGGGTGAGAGGGAGGCAGGAGAGGGAGGCAGGAGAGGAAGGAAGGAGGGGTGAGAGGGAGGCAGGAGAGGAAGGAAGGAGGGGTGAGAGGGAGGCAGGAGAGGAAGGAAGAAGGGGTGAGAGGGAGGCAGGAGAGGAAGGAAGGAGGGGTGAGAGGGAGGCAGGAGAGGGAGGCAGGAGAGGAAGGAAGGAGGGGTGAGAGGGAGGCAGGAGAGGAAGGAAGGAGGGGTGAGAGGGAGGCAGGAGAGGAAGGAAGGAGGGGTGAGAGGGAGGCAGGAGAGGAAGGAAGAAGGGGTGAGAGGGAGGCAGGAGAGGAAGGAAGGGAGGGGTGAGAGGGAGGCAGGAGAGGAAGGAAGGGAGGGGTGAGAGGGAGGCAGGAGAGGGAGGCAGGAGAGGAAGGAAGGAGGGGTGAGAGGGAGGCAGGAGAGGAAGGAAGGAGGGGTGAGAGGGAGGCAGGAGAGGAAGGAAGGAGGGGTGAGAGGGAGGCAGGAGAGGAAGGAAGTAGGGGTGAGAGGGAGGCAGGAGAGGAAGGAAGGAGGGGTGAGAGGGAGGCAGGAGAGGAGGAAGGAGGGGTGAGAGGAAGGAAGAGAGGAGGGGGTGAGAGGAAGGTAGGAGAGGAGGAAGGAGGGGGGCGAGAGGAAGGTAGGAGAGGAGGAGGGCGAGAGGAAGGTAGAGAGGAGGAAGGAGGGGGGTGAGAGGAAGAAGGGGGGGTGAGAGGAAGGTAGGAGAGGAGGAAGGGGGGTGAGAGGAAGGTAGAAGAGGAGGAAGGGGGGTGAGAGGAAGGTAGGAGAGGAGGAAGGAGGGGGGCGAGAGAAAGGTAGGAGAGAAGGAGGGTGAGAGGAAGATAGGAGAAGAGGAGGGTGAGAGGAAGGTAGAGAGGAGGAAGGAGGGGGGTGAGAGGAGGAAGGAGGGGGGGTGAGAGGAAGGTAGGAGAGGAGGGGGTGAGAGGAAGGTAGGAGAGGAGGAAGGAGGGGGCGAGAGGAAGGTAGGAGAGGAGGAGGGTGAGAGGAAGGTAGAGAGGAGGAAGGAGGGGGTGAGAGGAAGAAGGGGGGGTGAGAGGAAGAAGGGGGGTGAGAGGAAGAAGGGGGGGTGAGAGGAAGAAGGGGGGGTGAGAGGAAGAAGGGGGGGTGAGAGGAAGGTAGGAGAAGAGGAAGGGGGGTGAGAGGAAGGTAGAAGAGGAGGAAGGGGGGTGAGAGGAAGGTAGAAGAGGAGGAAGGGGGGGTGAGAGGGAAGTAGAGAGGAGGAAGGAAGGGGGTGAGAGGAAGAAGGGGGGGGGGGGTGAGAGGAAAGTAGGAGAGGAGGTGAGAGAAAGGTAGAGAGGAGGTATGGGGGGTGAGAGGAAGGTAGCGAGGAGGAAGGGGGGGTGAGAGGGAAGTAGGAGGAGGAAGGGGTGAGAGGAGAGGGGAGAAAGGTGGGGAAGGATTCTCTTCCCGACGTCTCTTCTTAGCCTCCCTTACCTCTTCCTCCTGGTGTTTCTCTTTTATCCTCTTGGGTGAACATTCCCTACTTCTCACCTCGATACCCCTCCTCACCCCTTATCCCGCACATAGCACCACACACATCTCCTACTCCGGTAAACCGAACGCTCGCCGGGGTCGTGCTGAGGACAGCGAATTAAATTGCCATCCCCGGAGACGCACCATGCAATGCATAATCCCCACACTCGTCTAAGCTAAAACGGCGCCCGTAGTGGAGAGCGAGTGACAGCCCCATCACAGAGACCTTTCCATGTGACATCCTATGACCAGCGCTCCCCTACCTCCAGTCACACTGGAGACCGTCATACACGGACGCCACAATCGCTACTCGATTAATGAAAACCCGATGCACGCACACGGCTGATAGAATGGGACCAACGTATGACACTTGTTAGGGGTCACGCTGTATTAGCCGCCTGGGGGGGGGGGGGGGGGTTGAGTAGCTGATGGAAAGTTGGGACTTCTTTTCCGCAGCCTATTGAAATGAACGGTCTGCCCTACACGCGACGTGACAAAACGCGCCCACACTCGGGCAAATCTGTGGAAACGAAGGCTTCATTCTTACTCAGCTTTCCCTTCTGTGTAATGTTAGGAGGAGGGGGATGGAGAGTTCATGTTCACCAAAACGAACACTCTCTGCATTGTGCTGGCAGGGCTTCATTATCAGTTGTCATGTTGTTTTGCCCCCACGATGAGGCACCGTGGTTGTGACAGAACACATTGGGCCTGGACAGAGTTCTAGGTCGAGGCTGCTTCCACTTCTTGCATAAAGGTTTTGTGTGATGTGCAGCTCTATGGACTTTCTTCCCTACAATGTAATACTGACATATAATCACACACATGGGTTGGACTTGATGGACTTGTCCCTTTTTTCAACCTCACCTACTATGTAACCTAAATGTATGGTCAAAGGGTAAGGGACAAGAGGGGGCCAAGGGGGGCAGCGTCCGGGGGGCGGCCAAGGGGGGCAGCAGCGTCCGGGGGGCGGCCAAGGGGGGCAGCAGCGTTCGGGGGGCGGCCAAGGGGGGCAGCAGCGTCCGGGGGGCGGCCAAGGGGGGCAGCGTCCGGGGGGCGGCCAAGGGGGGCAGCGTCCGGGGAGCGGCCAAAGGGGGCAGGGACAGGAGCGGCCAAGGGGGCAGGGACAGGAGCGGCCAAGGGGGGCAGGGACAGAAGCGGCCAAGGGGGGCAGGGACAGGAGCGGCCAAGGGGGGCAGGGACAAGAGCGGCCAAGGGGGCAGGGACAGGAGCGGCCAAGGGGGGCAGGGACAGGAGCGGCCAAGGGGCAGGGACAAGAGCGGCCCAAGGGGCAGGGACAAGAGCGGCCCAAGCGGCAGGCACAAGGGGCAGGGACAAGAGCGGCCACATTGGAGGATCGCAGA
>NW_027507791.1:28712395-28833686 GCF_037356315.1 Lithobates pipiens
TCCTAAAAAGTCACACACGGCGCGTCTGTGAAATCATCGATATGAAAGGTGACATCTCTGTCTTCCCTCGTCAGAAGCGTCTGGCGGGGATTACCAGGGGACCGGGAACATCTGGAGCCGCATACTGAGGACGTTTCCCGGGGACGCCGCCTCCTCCTCTGCACCAGCAAAGAACACAGCAGCCCTCGGCGCACGTCCCTCCTGTAAGCGCCGCTCCTGGAGGCGCAGGCTGCCGCGAGCTCGCCGCTTTACATCTGCCTCCGTCTGATCACCAACAACCACCGCCGCCATCTTTCATCATTCGGAATCGTAAAACACAAACGCCTCTTATACTCCGATAATAAAAAAGGAGAATCCCGGCTGATGATCTTCTCCTGCCGTCTGTAGAATGATAAAACAATGGCGGCTTTCCTCTAACTGTGCGATTCCCCCTCCCCCCCCCAAACTTCAGGTAGTCACCTTGCCCTTTGGCCTGCCAATTACAGTGGGGTATGGCACAGGATGGCACCCACATATACCAGGGAGTCGTGCTGCCCAGGGAACGTAGTTGCGGGCTATGGAAGGGCTCACCTGCGATTTGTTTCATGAAGGTCATACAGACGCCGTCGGCTCCCAGCACGCTGCTCTTCACCAGCTCCCGCACCAACCAGATCAGCTGCAAAAAAAAAAGAGAGAGGCAACGCCGTGCCCGTTAGTGCCAAGAAGAAAAAAAGCGGCCAGGCCAGGAGAATAAATACAGCCGAGGTCGGCAAAGTGTTTACCTTCTACCATTTATCGGCAAGTTTACGGTTATAGAAGATCCCACCCTATCAAAAGAATCAATGCTTGGACCCCATTCACACTGAAGGCGCTTTTCAGGCGTTTTAGCGCCAAGAAAAGCGCCTGTCAAGCCTCCACCAGTGTGAACACCCGACAGTTCTCGCACTGGAGCGGTTCGCTTGCAGGACGGAAAAAAAAAAAAAAGTCCAGAAAGCAGCGTCTTTGGGGCGGTGCGGGAGAGCACTGTATACACCGCTCCTAAATCGCCCCCCCCCCCCTGCTCTTCGGCAGCGGCACTTTTAACCCTTTGTTAACCCCTTCTTTGGGGTTAAAAGCTAAATCGGATGCAGGTCAACACGCATTCAATTCTCATATACAATAGCGTATTTATAGAGAAACGGAAAACCAAGGCACCTGGACAAGGGCCTCTTCTCCACAACCCTGGCCGTTGGTTGTGGGGGTCTGCAGGCAGGTGACTTATCGGAATCTGGAAGCCCCCTTTAGTGTTCTGCTCCACCGCTTGGTAGCGCACATTTTGAGTCACACTAACTCATTGAAAAATGTGGACTTTAAATGGTTAACAAGACCCCCCCCCCCCATGTTTATGAAGATGTTGTACATTGTACATTAAAAGGGGGCTTCCGGATTCCAATAAGCCCTCCAACCGCAGACAACCGGCCAGGGTTGCGGAGAAGAGGCACTTGGTCCAAGTACTTTGGGGTGGCGGTTGAGGCGCCCCCCCCCCCGGTTTATGTAGATGGGGTACATTAAAAGGGGCTTCCGGTTTCAGATAAGCCCTCAAACTGCAGACCACCGGCCAGGGTTGCGGAGAAGAGGCCCTTGTCCAAGTGCTTTGGGGTTAGCGGTTGAGCCCCCCCCCCCACCCCCATGTTTTATGAAGATGGGGTACATTTTACATTAAAAGGGGGCTTCCGGATTCCGATAAGCCCTCCAAACCGCAGACAACCGGCCAGGGCTGCAGATAAGAGGCCCTTGTCCAAGTACTTTGGGGTGGCAGTTGTTCCCCCCCCCCCCCCAGGTTTATGAAGATGGGGTACATTGTACATTAAAAGGGGGCTTCCGGATTCCGATAAGCCCTCCAACTGCAGACCACCAGCCAGTATTGCGGAGAAGAGGCCCTTGTCCAAGTGCTTTGGGGTGGGGGTTGAGCCCCCCCCCCCCCACCCGCCCCAAAGCACCCACGCCACCCCGCCCCAAAGCAACCCACCCCTCATGTTGAGGGCATGCGGCCTGGTATGGTTCAGGAGAGAAGTTACGCTCCCCCCCCACTCATGTTCAAAACTGATCGCATGTGCGATTCAGATGCATTCCCATAGAAGGGCGTGAGCCGGGTATTCGCATCTGAACCGCACCGCTCAGAAAACACCCTTTTTTAAAATTTGCTGCGAATTTGCACTGCCGCTGCACCGGAGAGACGTGAACCGGCTCCATAGAAAGCCGGTTTGGCTCACAGGTCATGCGAATCGGATGCTGTTCAAAACTTATTGCCATTCGCATATACAAAACCTATTTATAAAAAACACAGAAAACCAAGGCTGACATAATAGTTGATCCTCACGCAGGACGACACACGCCATTTTCCATTAAACATTAAAAGATAGCAGCACATCTTGTACATTATCCAATCTTGTGCATACCCAACGTGTTTCGTTACATTTCTTCCTCAGGAGTGTATATTTGAAATATAGAAATTATTTTTTAATATATCTTCATTTAACAGACCACCTAAACCTAGGTAATCCTTAGATAATACGTTCATCATTGATAAATGTAGATAGAACAAAAAGAATTTATATATTCCAGATATAAACTTTAACCCCTGAGGAAGAAATTTTACACAACGCATTGGGTAGCCACCATAACAAAAAAATGGATATAATGTATAACATCCAATGCATTTTGTCAAATTTCTTCCCCAGGGGGATAAAGTGTATATCTGGAATATATATATATATATAAATTCTTTTTCTAGTATCTACATTTATCAACGATGAACAGGTTATCTAAGGATTACGCAAGATTAGGTAATCTGTTAAATGTAGATATTTTAAAAATAAATTTCTATATTTTAAATAAACACTCCCGAGGAAGAAATGTAACGAAATGCGCTGGGATTTGCACAAGATTGGATAATGTACAAGACACTCCCGAGGAAGAAATGTAACGAAATGTGCTGGGTATGAACAAGATTTGGACAATGTACAAGACACTCCTGAGGAAGAAACGTAACGAAATGCGTTGGGTTTGCACAAGATTGAACAATGTACAAGACACTCCTGAGGAAGAAACGTAACGGAACACGTTGGGTATGAACAAGGTTGGAAAATGTACAAGATATGCTGATATCTTTAATGTTCTGTGGAAAATGGAGTGTGTCCTCTTGCGTGAGGATCAACTATTAATCAGCCTTGGTTTTATGTCTTTATAAAATAATTTTTGTATAATAAAATTTGGGTGTTTTTACAATTATTAGGTGTGTGCAATGGTGCCTAAAAAAAAATCCCTCCACACTTTGTTGCTTATTTGATAATTGTATTAGTTGGGATGATGGCATTTCCTCCACATTTTACAGTGGCCAACCTAATCTAACCCAGACACCGCCCCCACCCCCCATCCACACCCCTTCCCAGGTGCCTCCTAACCTTTGCTCCCTCCCACGGTTTGCCTCCTTCTGGCTCCAATCTTCCGTGGTGCGACCTATGGGAATGGCGTGACCCCCCCCCCCCATAGACAGAGTATCCTCCCCCAAAATCCCAAGTGTAGGGATACAGCTCAATTCAAGCCTATGGGGACTTACTGCACTGGCAGGACCAGGGAAAGTTTCAGGTTGGAAGAGGTTGCACACTAGGGTTGGATGGACCTGCAAGGCAGGGGTAAGGGGGCACCTGGTCAGGGGGCGTATGGTAGACTCAGGTGTCCGACACCCCAAAAAATCATTCACACATGTGGAAGCAAAAGCATCGGAACCCCCAGAAGTTGCAGCACCTGGGGCATTTCAAGTGCTTCTACCAGGGCGTCCTACTGTCTGAGAGGGGGTGTGTCCCATAAGGTCACATGACATGCTGCCATGTTGTCGGGGAGCCATTCGTACATCCGTTTAGGGACCGCAAGGTCTGAAGGCTCCCTGCCTAAAATGTCACCTACCTGCGTCCGGCAGGTGTCCTGAAGCTTCAGATACTTCTCCATTAAGATCTGGTTGATTTTGTTGAGCACGATGTTCATCCCGTCTCTGCTGACCAGCGCCAGATCGCGGTAACACTGCGGGAGAGAGAGAAGGAAGGAAGGAAGGGTCACTGATTCTGCTGGAAAATGACGAGAAAGTGGGAGGAGATCTTACAGAAAACAGTGGAGGGGGGGAAGCCAATCAAGGGTTCTTAGAAGTTGCTAGTGGCAACTGCTTCAGCAGCTGTAGTCCTAACCCTAACCCTACAGGGGACATTGCAATGGTGGTCTTGATGTGGCAAATGGTTGTTACCAACGATGCAGTTTCCCCATGTCCACCAGCGCCGATTGACACCCGCATTACATGGGATAGACTAGACTATAGTCTAGATCAGTGATTCTCAACCAGGGTTCCTCCAGAGGTTGCCAGGGGTTCCTTCAGCATTGAGTAATTTCTGACTCTCAGATAAGTTCCCACTGACACCATTGATCTTTTTAGCTATCTGGAAGGGGGTAATTCTTCCCAATGACCACAAGTGTAAGGACCATTCCTCATTTACAATTGTTGTTAATCTTATAGTATATACACACACATATACATATATACACACACACACACACACACACTATATATTACTTCATGTGACACTTCCAAAAAACTCCTGAAGAAGCTCTTCTGAGCGAAACATGTAGAGTAAGAAGTGCTTGTACATGTCAAAAGAAATAATACGCGATTCTTGTAAAATGTTTATTGCGATTTTAAAGAATTGTTTAACCACTTGCCGACCAGCTCACGCCGATGTACGGCGACAGAATGGCACGGGCAGGCAAATGGGCGTATATGTACGTCCCTTTAAATTTGCCGCCCTGCCATCTGGAGCTCGCCGCCGCTGGTCGGGACCCCCGTGAGTCCGGTCGTGGGACCCGCGGACTCGATCGTCGCGGGCATACCCGCGATCGTCTCACGGAGCGGCCGAATGAAGAAATGCCGTTGTAAACACTGTAATCAGTGTTCACTAAATGAAAGCCCAGCCCCCCCCCCCCCCACAGTTAGTAACACACCCCTAGGAACACTTAACCCCTACACTGCCACCCCCTGGTTAACCCCTTCACTGCCAGTGTCATTTACACAGGAATCACTGCATTTATATAGCACTGATTGCTGTATAAATGACAATGGTCCCAAAAATGTGTCAAAAATGTCCGATGGGTCCCCCACAATGTCGCAGCAAAATGAGGAAGAACGGAATGCCCATTGCAGTGAGAGGTGGGAGGAGTTGTGGTCCCAGCACAGGTGTGTCCTACAAGGAGAGGCCGTCCAATTGAATGAGGTTGCTCCCCATCACCGGTCACACGATTGATCTTTTTACAAGTATTTGAAAGTTATTTAATGAAGGGGGGGGGAGAGGGTTGGGTGAGCTGGCTTATTCCAGCTTAAGCTTTAATAGTCCAATAAAAAATTTCTCCCCTCCCCCACCACCGACTTAACTGCCTAAGATGTATGCACCATTTTCCAGCTGCTCTGTTCTGGGCAGGTGATCCCCTGTGTCAGCGGCAGCTGCAGGGGAGAGGAAAGAGCGCTCAGGACAATGGCTGGGAATTTCCAGGAGCCGTGACGCCACTAATAGGCTCCCGAGTCCAAGATGTTGTCGGCGCTCCCACTTCTCCCCTGAAGCTGCAACCTCAGAACACCCAATAAGAGGATAATATGCGACCGGTCTAAACTACGTGGCATGTTCACCAATGCCAGGAGCCTGGCGGACAAGATGGGTGAACTAGAGATACTGATGTATGAGGAGGATTTGGATTTTGTGGGAATTTCAGAGACCTGGTTCAACAGCTCTCATGATTGGCTGGCAAACATTCAAGGGTATTCCTTTTATCGCAGGAATAGAGAGGGTAAAAAAGGGGGAGGGGTATGTCTATATATCAAGAATAATGTACAAGTGAATGTGAGAGATGACATCACTAAGGGAGCTAGGGAGGAGTTGGAATCCTTATGGGTAGAGCTCCAAAGGGGTGACAATAAGGGGAAAAATAATACTGGGAGTATGCTATAGACCCCTAACCTGAGGGAGAAAGGGGAGACAGACCCTCCTATCACAATTTGGATTAGCAGCAAGGATGGGAAGTGCTATCATAATGGGGGATTTGAATTATCCAGACAGACTGAGCAGAGGGAACTACTCATTCATCTAAGGCGCACCAGTTCCTAAATGTTTGCAGGACAATATCATGGGTCAGATGGTAGACGCACCAACTAGAAACAAAGCGTTACTAGACCTACTGATTACCAAAAATACAGACCTGATCACGGATGTGAAAATACGGGGCAATTTAGGAAACAGTGATCACAGGTCAGCCAAGAGCCGGGAGAAGCGAGCCCCAGCCAAGAGCCGGGAGAAGCGAGCCCCCGCCAAGAGCCGAGAGAAGCGAGCCCCAGCCAAGAGCCGGGAGAAGCGAGCCCCAGCCAAGAGCTGAGAGAAGCGAGCCCCAGCCAAGAGCCGAGAGAAGCGAGCCCCAGCCAAGAGCCGAGAGAAGCGAGCCCCAGCCAAGAGCCGAGAGAAGCGAGCCCCAGCCAAGAGCCGAGAGAAGCGAGCCCCAGCCAAGAGCCGAGAGAAGAGAGCCCCAGCCAGGAGCCGAGAGAAGAGAGCCCCAGCCAGGAGAAGCGAGCCCCAGCCAAGAGCCGGGAGAAGAGAGCCCCAGCCAAGAGCCGGGAGAAGAGAGCCCCAGCCAAGAGCCGGGAGAAGAGAGCCCCAGCCAAGAGCCAGGAGAAGAGAGCCCCAGCCAAGAGCCAGGAGAAGAGAGCCCCAGCCAAGAGCCGGGAGAAGAGAGCCCCAGCCAAGAGCCGGGAGAAGAGAGCCCCAGCCAAGAGCCCGGAGAAGAGAGCTCCAGCCAAGAGCCCGGAGAAGAGAGCCCCAGCCAAGAGCCCGGAGAAGAGAGCCCCAGCCAAGAGCCGGGAGGAGAGAGCCCCAGCCAAGAGCTGGGAGGAGAGAGCCCCAGCCAAGAGCCGGGAGAGAGCCCCAGCCAAGAGCCGGGAGACAGGATCTGACCCAGCGGTCAAAAGTGCCCCAGTCAGGAGTGAAGTGACTGGTCGTCTCACCCAGGGATCAGAGGAGCGCAAGCCAGAAGTCACAAGACAGGTCTCACCCAGAGGTCAGAGGTGTCCCAGCCAGGAGTGCAGGAGATAGGTGGTCTCACCCAGAGGTCAGAGGTGCCCCAGCAACGAGTGAAGCAACAGGTCGTCTCACCCAGGGGTCAGGGGAGCCCCAGTCAGCAGCCAAGAGACAGGTAGTCTCATCCCAGGAGTGTGCCCTATGAGGGTGGCAGGGGAACCCCTATTCACACATTATATGACATTGATGGATTTAAATTTTTTGGAGGGTTGGGGACAGCTTCTAAATTCCTTGCTCTAGGCCCATTTTTGTCTGGGCATGTCAATGGCATCCATAGAGGTGCTTGTGGTACTCAAATCAGGAAGAGTGTCCCGCCCATTGCAAGCAGAGGTGTGGGGGAGTTGTAGGACTTGTGGCCCCAGTGCGGGTGCACTCCCTGATGAAGCCACCATTGCTCCTCAACCACACAGTAAAAGTAAGAGGAGGGGGGGGGGGGAAGCAATCAAAGTGGTCACGACTGATGTTTTAAAATGAAAAAAAAAAAAAGTTGTATTTGAACATTAATATTTATCAAAGGGGGAGGGGCCTTGTTTGTGGTAGTTTGATCACTGGAGTTCCACTTTAAAATCGAAAGGTGAACTTTAAAAGATGAGCGAGCCCACGGCAGAGGATGATGCACAAAGAGACACCTGCGGCACCCAGCCACATGATGCACAATAGACACCAAAACTAAACGAGAGGAGGAGGAGGAGAAGAAATCGTGCTGCGGGGGTAAGCGGCGGTGAGAAAAGCGAGCGCGTAGTTTTATCCCAGAAAGACTTTCAAGTGTCGGGAATCTTCCACAAAGAGCTGATGAGAGGCAAGATCGGTGACAGGATACAAATGGGTTGTCAGCCAATCTGCTGATGAACACGGAAACAAAAAGACAAAAGCTGCATCAGAAACGGCACCACACGGCGGGAGGGAGTGCGGAAACCATCCGGAACTTTCCAGGAAGGCGGTCTGACTGGCGCATCAAACCAGCTGCCAAGAGCACAATTCACCATTACCATCGGTAATGTGTGGTCATCAGGCCACAAATTTGGCATTCCAGGCATGTTTTTTGCATAGTTACGTCCTGCTTGGACCACGGTCAGTAGACATACCCCATATCGGGCCAGTTCCTGTGGAGAATCACAACCGTCGCTGCTACTACACCGATTATCAAGGTCTTCTGCACTCTCAACACAGAGGGGCTCTCACGTGGCACAGGCACCATGCAGCAAACACCTTGTATCGTTCTCAATGAATACCAAGTGTTCTCTAACTGGGCGATGGTGTGACTGTGACGTCACCGCCGCCTGCCTCCCAACCTTGTCCAATCAGAAAACGCTTTGCATTCATTGAGAGAAGTAGAAGCCATTCCCTGAATGGTGCCAGTGCCGAGCGAGCGAGCAAAACACCACATACCTGGGATTTATATCATCTCTTACCCTTGATAGTCTCCTAGGACCTCTTCCAACCCATGGCCAGCACTAAGTGGTTAGCACCTCCACATGGCAGCACTGGGGGGCTGTCGGCTCGAATTCCAACCAAGGCACACCCTGCCTGGAGTTTCCACGTTCACTTGGCACGGGCATTCAGGGAATACCTTGCATCATTCTCAATGAATACAAGGTGTTCTCTGACCCGAACGAGGTGGAGATTGCAATGTGACCAACCATGTGCTTGCCTGGGTTTCCTCTGGGCACTCCAAAGACATGCTGGGAGGTTAATTGGCTACTGTGTAAGTTGGTCATACGATATATACGAAGGTAAGGGACCTTAGATTGTAAGCTCCTTGATGGCAGAGATTGATGTGAATGTACAATATATATGTAAAGTGCTGTGTAAATTGTTGACGCAATTTTTGTTGGTATAAATACCTAAAGAGAGTGGGATGCAGGATGAAGTGAAGGGAGAGTCAGATGGAGATAGCGGGTGTGATCCATACAAATGGCTGTTATGGTTTTATGGAGGCCTTTAGGGCAAGGAGGCGAGGTCCTCCTTTTTTTAGGGCACGGAGGCGAGGTCCTCCGTTTTTAGGGCACGGAGGCAAGGTCCTCCGTTTTTAGGGCACGGAGGCAAGGTCCTCCGTTTTTAGGGCACGGAGGCAAGGTCCTCCGTTTTTAGGGCACGGAGGCAAGGTCCTCCGTTTTTAGGGCACGGAGGCAAGGTCCTCCGTTTTTAGGGCACGGAGGCAAGGTCCTCCGTTTTTAGGGCACGGAGGCAAGGTCCTCCGTTTTTAGGGCACGGAGGCAAGGTCCTCCTTTTTTTAGGGCACGGAGGCGAGGTCCTCCTTTTTTAGGGCACGGAGGCGAGGTCCTCCTTTTTTTAGGGCACGGAGGCGAGGTCCTCCTTTTTTAGGGCACGGAGGCGAGGTCCTCCTTTTTTAGGGCACGGAGGCGAGGTCCTCCTTTTTTAGGGCAGGGAGGCAAGGTCCTCCTTTTTTAGGGCACGGAGGCAAGGTCCTCCTTTTTTAGGGCACGGAGGCAAGGTCCTCCTTTTTTAGGGCACGGAGGCAAGGTCCTCCTTTTTTAGGGCACGGAGGCAAGGTCCTCCTTTTTTAGGGCACGGAGGCAAGGTCCTCCTTTTTTAGGGCACGGAGGCAAGGTCCTCCTTTTTTAGGGCACGGAGGCGAGGTCCTCCTTTTTTTAGGGCACGGAGGCGAGGTCCTCCTTTTTTAGGGCACGGAGGCGAGGTCCTCCTTTTTTAGGGCACGGAGGCAAGGTCCTCCTTTTTTAGGGCACGGAGGCAAGGTCCTCCTTTTTTAGGGCACGGAGGCAAGGTCCTCCTTTTTTAGGGCACGGAGGCAAGGTCCTCCTTTTTTAGGGCACGGAGGCAAGGTCCTCCTTTTTTAGGGCACGGAGGCGAGGTCCTCCTTTTTTAGGGCACGGAAGCGAGGTCCTCCGTTTTTTAGGGCACGGAGGCGAGGTCCTCCTTTTTTAGGGCACGGAGGCGAGGTCCTCCTTTTTTAGGGCACGGAGGCGAGGTCCTCCTTTTTTAGGGCACGGAGGCGAGGTCCTCCTTTTTTAGGGCACGGAGGCAAGGTCCTCCTTTTTTAGGGTACGGAGGCGAGGTCCTCCTTTTTTTAGGGCACGGAGGCGAGGTCCTCCTTTTTTTAGGGCACGGAGGCGAGGTCCTTTTTTTAGGGCAAAGAGGCAAGGTCCTCTTTTAGGGCACAGAGGCAAGGTCCTCTTTTAGGGCACAGAGGCAAGGTCCTCTTTTAGGGCACAGAGGCAAGGTCCTCTTTTAGGGCACAGAGGCAAGGTCCTCTTTTAGGGCACAGAGGCAAGGTCCTCTTTTAGGGCACAGAGGCAAGGTCCTCTTTTAGGGCACAGAGGCAAGGTCCTCTTTTAGGGCACAGAGGCAAGGTCCTCTTTTAGGGCACAGAGGCAAGGTCCTCTTTTAGGGCACAGAGGCAAGGTCCTCTTTTAGGGCACGGAGGCAAGGTCCTCCTTTTTTAGGGCACGGAGGCAAGGTCCTCCTTTTTTAGGGCACGGAGGAAAGGTCCTCCTTTTTTAGGGCACGGAGGAAAGGTCCTCCTTTTTTTAGGGCACGGAGGCAAGGTCCTCTTTTTTAGGGCAAGGAGGCAAGGTCCCCCTTTATGGCAAGGAGGCGAGAATGTACCTAACAGCGGTGCCAGAACAAGTTCCTTCAGCTGCCAAAGATAAAAGTGTGCCGCCATCTTCATGAGAGGTGGGCATCCTCCAAACCTGTCCCTCGCCAAACTCAGCACTTGCACTCTTGTTACTCCAATAAGCAGCAGGCGGGTTCTGTCCACCACACTGGTCACGTAAACTTGGACCCGGCCCACAGCTCACTGGGGTTTAAAAAAAAAATAGCTCATACACTTAAGGCCATCTAGGCTCACCAGCATAGGATGCTATTCCTTGCCACTTGACCCCTGCTGAAGCACTCAAGGCAACCACCGCTTACTCTGGCTATGGGAGTAGTTGACCTTTTGGCTAAGATCAAGTGTAGTATCTGTTCTTATCAGTGTCCCTACGCCAATGTTCTGGCCTTTTGGCAGGAATGGCTGGCTGTAAAGTAACTCTGCTGGTATGATAGGGGTCCCCAAGGAGCCTTTCTGATAGGCAAGGAAACCGAATAAGCGTGAACCACATAAGGTGTGGGTTGGGAGTACTCCTTTAACATAAAGGGAGCCAAGGAGTCCAATGCCTCCTGGTTTGAAGGGTGCTGCCTGGTCTGGTCATGGGCTAGGAAAGGCAGAAAATCGGCAGTGTCTGTACCCCCTGGGAGTTGTGCCCCAGAGGTACTCATAGTATCACTAAGAGTCTGGCAAAACGCACAAGGTCACATCACCTGTTTCTTCTGCACCGTGCCTCTGGGGCTAGGCCTTTTGGTCGAAATCAGGGCAATTTTCGTTACCAGGCCACAAGTCCTACCCAATGCACCATAAGTTGTCACTGTTGATGGTTACTTTCACTTGGATGGAGGGTGTGGGTCATTGGGCCAACCTTGAAGTCTATGGGCAGGATGTACAGCAATAAAGGTTCCTTCCTCTCCTGAACCGGAGGGGGGTTTCTCTTCAGGCCCTTCACCTAGGACTCATTTGTTGGTTTCAGGCCCCTCACCTAGGACTCAAGTCTACGGGCAGGATGTACAGCAATAAGGTTCCTTCCTGAACCGGAGGGGGTTTCTCTTCAGGCGCCTCACCTAGTACTCATTTGTTGGCTTCGGCTGATCATGAGGAGAGGGGTACACTGAGCCTTTTGACTAGGTGGACGAAGTTCAGCCTTGCGCCCCCGGAAGTGGCATCCCAGAGGTACTCTTAGTATCACTAGGAGTCTGGCAAACCGCACAAGGTCACAACACCCCTCGTTTCTTCTGCACTGTGCCTCTCTGGCTAGGCCTTTTGGCCTAAACCAGGGACATTTTCGTTACCAGGCCACAAGGCCTACCCAATGCACCACAAGTTGTCACTGTTGACTGTTACTTGCAATTGGATGGAGGGTGTGGGTCCTTGGGCCAACCTTGAAGTATACGGGCAGGATATAGAGACATCAGGTTCCTTCCTCCCCTGAACCGGCGGAGGTTTCTCTTCAGGCCCCTCCACCATCGCCACCCCATGAGAACGATGAAGCCGAAATGGTTAATCACAAGGTGCTCCACCAAGAAGCAAACCCTCATAGGACCAGCAGGAGGGGTCCCCATATATTAGACCCTATCTGAGGCACTTTGGTCTCCAACTCTCCAGGCGTAGTGGCAGTCGGCAGATATCAGTGCTTTCTCCAAGTTCTATTTATTCTTCCACCTTATACCTCAAGTTGGTAATTGCGTTTCGAGGATTTGTTTACAAGGCATTCCATCAGCCTATCTGCCATAACAGCCCAGAGCTTTTCAGAGAAGGGGATTAGCATAACGCCCCCCGGGGGATTTACAGTGTGTGAGCAGGTAGAGAGATTTCAGAAGCCACGGCGGACAGATATATCGGCTGGCAAGCGAGGAAGGCGGCTTCACTAACGACCTGAGAGAACGCCGGCAACGTATGAATAAAAGATTACAGATGTATGTGAAGTCGGGAGTGGAGGGAGGAATCTGTGAGGATAACAAGCAGGAAGGGAGCAGAAGGTGATGGAGAACTCTGCTGGGCGTTCATTGATCAATACCAGCCTGGAAAAATCAACAACCCTCTCTATGGGAAATCCTATATCTATATATTTATAGAGTACAGTATAGTAGAGTGTGTGACCCAGATCAAGATAATGAAGTGGAGCAATGACTGAAAATCTGGATACTCACTTCCCGATCCTGGCAAAGAGAGTGCAGCAGTATCCAAGTCTAGGGGCCCAGTATTTGATCTGGTAATGGGTGTGGCAGTGTCCAAGTCTAGGGGCCCAGTACTCCATCTGGTAATGGGTGCGGCAGGGCAGTATCCAAGTCTAGGGGCCCAGTACTCCATCTGGTAATGGGTGCGGCAGGACAGTATCCAAGTCTAGGGGCCCAGTACTCCATCTGGTAATGGGTGCGGGAGGGCAGTATCCAAGTCTAGGGGCCCAGTACTCCATCTGGTAATGGGTGCGGCAGTGTCCAAGTCTAGGGGCCCAGTACTCCATCTGGTAATGGGTGCGGCAGGGCAGTATCCAAGTCTAGGGGCCCAGTACTCCATCTGGTAATGGGTGCGGCAGTGTCCAAGTCTAGGGGCCCAGTTCTCGATCCTGGTAATGAGTGGAGTAGTGTCCAGTTCTCGATCCTGGTAATGAGTGGAGGAGTGTCCAAGTCTAGGGGCCCAATTCTCGATCCTGGTAATGAGTGTGGCAGTGTCCAAGTTCCCGACCCTGGCAATGAGTGCGGCAGTGTCCAAGTCTAGGGGCCCAATTCTCGATCCTGGTAATGAGTGTGGCAGTGTCCAAGTTCCCGACCCTGGCAATGAGTGCGGCAGTGTCCAAGTCTAGGGGCCCAGAATTTGATCTGGTAATGGGTGTGGCAGTGTCCAAGTCTAGGGGCCCAGTTCTCGATCCTGGTAATGAGTGCAGCAGTGTCCAGGTCTAGGTGCCCAGTTCTCGATCCCGGTAAGGAGTGCGGCAGTGTCCAAAGCTAGGGGCCCAGTTCTCGATCCTGGTAATGAGTGCAGGAGTGTCCAAGTCTAGGGGCCAAGTTCCCGACCCTGGCAATGAGTGCGGCAGTGTTCAAGTCTAGGGGCCCAGTTCTCAATCTTGGTAATCAGTGCAGCAGTGTTCAAGTCTAGGGGCCCAGTTCTCAATCTTGGTAATCAGTGCAGCAGTGTTCAAGTCTAGGGGCCCAGTTCTCAATCTTGGTAATCAGTGCAGCAGTGTTCAAGTCTAGGGGCCCAGTTCTCGATCCTGGTAACGAGTGCGGCAGTGTCCAAATTTTGGGGCCCAGTTCTCGATCCTAGTAACGGGTGCGGCAGTGACTGGCCTAATCTGGGGCCCAGATCCTGGTAATGGGTGTTGCAATGACTGTCCAAATCAGGGGCCGAGATACTGATCCCCGGTAATGTGTGCGGCAGTGACCGTCCAAATCTGGGGCCCAGATCCTGGTAATGGGTGTTGCAATGACTGTCTAAATCAGGGGCCCAGATCCTGATCTTGGTAATGGGTGCGGCAGTGACTGTCCAAATCTGGGGCCAGATACTGATCCTGGTAATGGGTGCAGCACTGGCTGTCCAAATCCTGATCCCGGTAAAGGGTGTGGCAGTGACCGTCCAAATCTGGGGCCCAGATCCCGATAACGTTACTAAAGGTGAACATATACTTTAAATATTTACATTTTTATTCATTTCATTTTTCTGTTATTCTTATTTTATTATTATACAGGATTTATATAGTGCCAACAGTCTGCTCAGCCCTTTAATATTAATATATTACTATACTGCCATAAATTATAATACTAAATTAAATAATGATATAATATAAAAAATATTTATCATAATTTATTATTTAAAATATATTTATAATAAATAATTTTCAGTGCGGTGGAAGGGTGACGCTTCCACCCTCCTCTATTCAGCAGACGGCCGAGCGCACCATTAGCTATCGGAATCAATATGATCAATACTTCCTTTGATGAACGTCTCTCAGCGCGACACGGGGGGGCCTCTGGTGTTCTGTGAGGCTGATATCCATGACTAATTGCTAGCTTTCCTGCCGAGCAGCACATCCAGGCTCGAAGAGCAGACGTGGAGAAGTAGCTATTTTAGGAGCGACTTTGGCGCTCCGTCTCGCCACCGGCGCGGAGCGGGTTAACGGCGGGCTCAGGCACAGGTGTTGGCAGGATCATGTGACAGCTCCGGGCCGGCGCCGTGTCAGCTCCGGCATCAAAGTGGCAGCTCTAATTATCCGCAGCCGAGGAGCTCGCAGCAAATCTGGAACGTCGGATCAAAAGCCACGTCAGGAAGGAGAACTAATGAGGAGCGGGAAGAAAGGCAGGCACGGGTATAAGGTGTGATGGCGCCCCCCCCTGCCCCTCCCCCGGGGCACCATTAGTTCTTCTATGTGTGGTGGGGGGTTCATGACAGCTTTTAACGCAACAGAAACCACAGAGGGGTGGAACAATACAGGAAGCACGCGTTCCCGTCTTCTCATTGGCTGGTCACCCCCCATATCGCAACACGATCGTTACTCCCGATCACAAGTTCAAAGCTGAAGTTTAACCCGCTTTTATTTTTTTCCCCCCCTTTATTAATATGCAGATGCCGCCAGCTTGTTGGGCATCCCACAACCATTAATATATATATATATATATATATATATATATATATATATATATATATATATATATATATATATATATATATATATATATATATATATATATATATATATATATATATATATATAGACCCCACCAATGGTCACCAACAAGAGCAGGCCCATTCTGGTGCTTTAAAGTTAAAATTTGTATTTTTTTTTTGCTAAGAAAATTACTCAGAACCCCCCAAACATTATAATTAAAAAAAATATATATAAATTATATAATATATATATATATATATATATATATACACACATACACACACACACACACACACACACACACACACACACACACACACACACACACACACACACACACACACACACGTTTTTCTTTTTGCATACACATTAGAGAATAATATGAGGGTCGTTGCAATTTTTTTATGTCACGCTGGATTTAATATAATTTCAAACGCAATGTTTTGGAGAAAAAAATATTAATGGAAGAATATATATAGTCCCCACCAATGGTCACTAATTACTTGCTGACCCCGCCCTTTCTGGCACTTTTTTTTTATTCCAAGTAGAAATCAGAATTTTTTGATACAAAAAAAAAAAAAAAATATAAATAAAAAAAAAAGAATGCATAAATATTTAATTATATATATATATATATATATATATATATATATATATATATAGCTCTATCTATAGAGATATCTCTATCTATATATCGAGAGAGATCTATATATATATATATATATATTCAATATTTATACACACAAATATATATATATATATATATATTTTTTTTTTTTTATTAGCAGAGACCCTAGAAAATAAAATGACGGTTGTTGCAATTTTTTATGTCACACTGTATTTGCGCAGTGATTTTTATTTATTTTTTAAAACGCAATGTTTTCGGAAAAAAATAAACTTTCGTGAATATTAATGGAAGAATTATTAATACATATAGTCCCCACCAATGATCACTAACCACTTTGTGACCCAGCCCTTTCTGGCACTTTTATATTCCAAGAATTGTTTTGATAGAAAAATGTAATATATATATATATATATATATATATATATATATATATATATAGTAGAAATCAGACTTTTTTGATACAAAAAAATAAAATATAAATAAAAAAAATTAAAATGCATAAATATTTCATTTTATATATATATAGCTCTATCTATATATTCAATATTTATACATATATATATATATATATACACATACACACATATATATATATATATATATATATATATATATATATATATATATATATATATATATATATATATATATATATATATATACACACACACACACATATACACATACATACACACATAATAACATTATAAAATGTATTAAATGATTTTTTTAAATAAAAAAAAAATGATGGTTGTTGCAATTTTTTGTCACACAGTATTTGCAAAACGATTTTTCAAATGCAATTTTTGGGGGCGGAAAAAAAAATACACTTTCATGAATTTTTATGAAAAAAAATAAAAAAATAAAACAGTACATAAACCATTTTTTATTTTTTTGTGCAAAATATGAAAGATGATGTTACCCCGAGTAAATAGATACCAAACATGTCATACTTTAAAATTGCGCAAACTATGGTGGTTAATCTCCATACAGGTTACCAGTTTAGAGTTACAGGAGGAGGTGTAGTGCTAGAATTATCGCTCTCGCTCTAACGATCGCGGTGATACCTCCCGTGTGTGGTGCGAACATTGTTTACATATGCGTGCGTAACTTACGTATGGGTTCACTTCTGCACGTGAGCACGCAGGATCAGGGGCACTTTAAAACATTTTTTTTCTTTATTTTATATTTTTTTATTTTTACACTGTCCCTTTAAAAAAAAAAAAAAAGTATTCCTATTACAAGGAATGTAAACATCCCTTGTAATAGAAATAAGAGATGACAGGTCCTCTTTATGGAGAGATCTGGGGTCAAAAACCTCTCCTCTACCTTTGAAAGCAAAAAAATAATTGATCTTTTGCGCTAAAAAAAAGAAGAAAAAAAAAGTTGACTTCCGCCCTAGACCGGAAGTGATGTCACTCAGGTCCTCCAAGATCATAGAGGTGATCAGAGACTATCTGGTCTCTGTTCACCTTTGTGACCAGCCGTGTAAACCGATGGATTGGTTTCCCGGGCTCGCCGGTAAAAGAAACAAAAAAAACGGCAAGCCTGAGAAACAATTGGTCACCCCGTCTCCCTGCTTTTGAAAGCGATCCAGCAGCTAATTGGCCCACTTGGACTGCTTTCATGAGAAATAAAAAAAAAAAAAATAAAATAACGGGGTTCTGGCTCATAGCTTCATCCCGAGAAAACCACTTACAAAACCACAACATGTATGTATATATGTATATATATAGTGGTTGGCAAGTGATTACTATTGGGTACTCCCCACCATCACCCAACAAAACATTATTATGAAGTTGCCCCCCCGGTTGTGTCTTCAGCACCCTCCACTCCTTTTCCATAAGATTGGGGGGTGTCTCGGTGTCCATTTATGGGGTCAGGTACTGATGTTGGAGGCCAACACTGTCTAGCCTCACATTGGGAACCAATAAAAAGATCTGCTTCCCATCTGATATAAAGTGGAGGAGGGGAGGAGCCTCCGAGCACAGTCACCTAAAAAGAAGTTTATTCGTCAGCCGCCGAGGCGCTTTGGTTTTGAAGGCGACTCCTAATTACTGCACATCTTCCACAGCACACAGCCCGAGGATCGGCACCGGTCCCCAGAGAGGACGGACTTCCTCAGGGGGGGGGCGCTCCCCCGCCATAACCAACGCTTCATTAGGCGACGTGTGGAGAACGGCTCTCCATCGCGGATCAGAGGACTCCGCCGATCGCAGAAAGTAATTAGCTACTTGAAACGTTTTCCCTCCACTCAGAAGCCGGCAGATGCTTTCCGGCTCCGTCTGGGATGATCATTATTTATAATAAAGTCTTTCTGATGGAGTCAACCCAAAAAAAAGATGAAACGGCCAAAATCCGCACACGTGGATTCCGGAGCCAAAAGGGGGGAAAAAAACGTTATATCTAACTCTGAGCCTCCCATCATCGGGTCTTCCCTTCGTATCTCAGAACGATGGGGCTGCAGTGTGAGAGGAACTGCCAGGTGTGTGCACACCAAGTCGCCGGGCAATGCTGCCGACCAATGTACAGAGCATCCGGAAAGTATTCACAGAGCTTCACTTGTTCCACATTTTGTTATGTCTTATTCCAAAATGGATTAAATTCATTCTTTTCCTCAAAATTCTACAAACATCCCCCATAATGACAACATCAGAGTACATATCACAGGCTCCTCCCATGTATATAAATATAACAGGCTCCTCCCATGTCCATACGCATCTCAGGCTCCTCCCACGTCCATACGCATCACAGGCTCCTCCCACGTACTCAAGTATCACAGGCTCCTCCCATGTACACAAGTATCACAGGCTCCTCCCATGTACACAATTATCACAGGCTCCTCCCACGTACACAAGTATCACAGGCTCCTCCCATGTACACAAGTATCACAGGCTCCTCCCACGTCCAAAAGTATCACAGGCTCCTCCCACGTCCATAAGTATCACAGGCTCCTCCCACGTCCATAAGTATCACAGGCTCCTCCCACGTCCATAAGTATCACAGGCTCCTCCCACGTACACAAGTATCACAGGCTCCTCCCACGTACACAAGTATCACAGGCTCCTCCCACGTACACAAGTATCACAGGCTCCTCCCATGTACACAAGTATCACAGGCTCCTCCCACGTCCATAAGTATCACAGGCTCCTCCCACGTACACAAGTATCACAGGCTCCTCCCACGTACACAAGTATCACAGGCTCCTCCCACGTACACAAGTATCACAGGCTCCTCCCATGTACACAAGTATCACAGGCTCCTCCCACGTACACAAGTATCACAGGTTCCTCCCACATACACAAGTATCACAGGCTCCTCCCATGACACTCAGCACTGAGCTCAGGTCCCTCATGTTTCCACTGATCCTCCTCGAGATGTTTCTACAACTTGGAGTCCACCTGTGGTAAATCCAATTGATTTGGAAAGGCACACCCCTGTCTATAGAAGGTCCCAGAGGTAACAGTGCATGTCGGAGCACAATCCAAGCCATGAAGTCCAAGGAATTGTCTGTAGACCTCGGAGACAGGATTGTATGGAGGCACAGATCGGGGGAAGGGTACAGGAACATTTCTGCAGCATTGAAGGTCCCAATGAGCTCAGTGGTCTCCATCATCTGTAGATGGAAGAAGTTTGGAATCACCAGGACTCTTCCTAGAGCAGCCACCCGGCCAAACTGAGCGATCGGGGGAGGAGGGCCTTAGTCAGGGAGGTGACCAAGAGCCCGATGGTCACTCAGACAGAGATCCAGCATTTCTCTATGCAGAGAGGAGAACCTTCCAAAAGAACAACCATCTCTGCAGCTCTCCACCAATCAGGCTGTACGGTAGAGTGGCCAGACGGAAGCCACCCCTTGGTAAAAGGCACATGACAGCCGCCTGGAGTTTGCCAAAAGACACCTGAAGGACTCTCAGACCACGAGAAACAAAATTCCCCGTCTGATGAAACAAAGATTGAACTCTTTGGCCTGAATGGCAAACATGTCTGGAGGAAACCAGGCCCCGCCCATCACCTGACCAACACCATCCCTACTGTGAAGCATGGTGGTGGCAGCATCATACTGTGGGGTTGTTTTTCGATGGCAGGAACTGGGAGAAGAGTCAGGATGAAAGGAAAGACAAATGCAGCAATGTACAGAGACATCCTTGATGAAGACCTACTCCAGAGCGCTCTGGACCTCAGACTGAGGTGAAGGTTCATCTTCCAACAGGACAACAACCCTAAGCACACAGCTAAGAAAACAAAGTAGAGGCTACGGGACGACTCTACGGAATGTCCTTGAGAGGCCGGGCCAGAGTCCAGACTTGAACCCGATTGAACATCTCCAGAGAGATCTGAAAATTACCGTACACCGACCCTCCCCATCCAACCTGATGGAGCTTGAGGGGTCCTAAAAAGAAGAACGGGAGAAACTGCCCAAAAACGTCCCGTCAGCAAGAGGTTATTATTACAAGGCCATGGTTGCTGTCTGTTGCCACCATGTTCTTGGTGCTGTTTTCTTGTCAGCCAGACATCACCTGTTTGGGGTTAGATGTCTTATCTGCCCTCCAAAGCAGCTAACCAAGCACAGATAGTGCTTGAACAGCTGCTTTCCTGGCTGTAACTGTCGGGGGAATGACAGGCACCTCTGAAAGAAATCAGAGGACTCCGCTGAAGAACGCCTGTTTCCCTTATGGGGTTCGGAAAGATTCTGCTGGCTTCTTCTAAGTGGAGGGAGTAAAGAGGACCTCTATACTATGACACAGGGGCCTTTTCACCCAACAGTGATAGCAATAAAGTTAAATAGAAAAAAAAATTATAATATATATATTTTTTATCATTTAAAAAAGAAAAAAAAATATATTATAATTATATATATATATATTTAAAAAAGAAAAAAATATATTACAAATAAATATATATATATATATATATATATATATTAGATTTTATATTTAAAAAAGAAAAAAAATATATAATTTATATATATATATATATATATATATATATTTATTTTGTAAAAAAAATAAAAAAAAAAGTAAAAAAAATAGTAAACAAAAAAAGAATAAAGATAAAAACAAATAAAAAAAGTTAAAAATAGTTTAAATTAAGAGAAAAAAAAATACATTTGAATAAAATAAAAAATAAATATTTAATCCCCCCCCCCCCCCCACGCATAGTACTAAATACAAGCGCACGCGTAGGTGCGGCACTCATTTGCACAGCACATCTGAAGGCGTCGCCACGAACATCAAAGCGACAGCAATAATTCTCGGCCCCCGAAATTTCATAATCAACTCTAAAAATCGATAACCCGTAAAAAAAAAAAAAAAAAAAGGCTTGTAAAGCGCCACCTATGGAGAATTGTAGGTATTGCAGTTTGTTGACGTTTTATGGGCGTGTGCAAATTGAAATCTTGACATGTTTGGTATCTATTTACTCGATGCAATCTCATCTTGGGAAAGAGAAAAAAAAAAAAAGATTTTTTTTTCTGATTGTGTGCACCAAATTTAATTTTATGGTATTTTTTTTTTTTACTAAAAATTTGCGTTTGACATGTGACAAAAAAAAAAAAAAAAAAATTGCATCAGCCACCATTTTATTCTCCAGGGCGTCTGCTTTCAGAAAACGGAACGTTCGGTTTGCTGATTTCTGAATGTAAAGCTTCCCCCGGAGAGCGGGTGGTTAATGAAGGAAAAGAACCTGAGTGCAGAATCCCGGCTGACAATGACTGTGCTGCGCGGTCAGGAAGCAGTTTATTGTCCTCAGTCCCCCCCCCCCCTCCTCCTCCCCGGGGGTGGGGGGGGGGTACGATTCCCTCCGGATAGACTTGATGGGTCTCATTATTTCAGCCTGTTGGGACGGCTTGTAATTATCCCAGAGAAATGCCAACGGCTCGGTGTGAAAACAAAAGACGAGCCAGAGGTCGCGCCCTTTCCCAGGGTGAATGTGTTTGCTTTAAGTTTCCCGAAATATCGGAGTGGGCGCCACCCCACCACCCCCCCCCCTCCGCCCGCGCCAACTTCGGAATGCTGGAAAAAAACAAGAGCGCCGAATGGGCAGCCGATGACACACACCGAGCGCCAGTCTATAAAAACCGCATGGGGGGGTGGGGGGTGTGGGGCTGTACTGGACACCGGCGTCTCACCAGACCAATCCTGTGCCTCCTCAATAAAGAGCGCCCCCGATATGGAACCTGAGGGACGCGCACAGGACCCCGGCATGCGGGGAAGAAGACAAGCGTCACATCTATGCAGGGTGCAGCTGATGGATTTTTGCATTTTTAAACACACATTTTATTTTTGCTAATAGGAAAATATACTCTCCGGCATCAAAGTACAGCAGGAACCTTCCTGTGTCCAACGTCACATGTTAGTGTTAGTAGTAATCGCTAGTGGTCTAACCCCAATACTAAACCCCAACATTTAACCCTAGCCCCAACCCTTAAAGCTATTTAACCCCAACATGTAGCCCTAGCCTTTAACCCCGACATGTATCCCTAGCCTTTAACCCCGACATGTATCCCTAGCCTTTAACCCCGACATGTATCCCTAGCCTTTAACCCCAACATGTATCCCTAGCCTTTAACCCCCAACATGTATTCCTAGCCTTTAACCCCCAACATGTATCCCTAGCCTTTAACCCCGACATGTATCCCTAGCCTTTAACCCCGACATGTATCCCTAGCCTTTAACCCCGACATGTATCCCTAGCCTTTAACCCCAACATGTATCCCTAGCCTTTAACCCCCAACATGTATCCCTAGCCTTTAACCCCCAACATGTATCCCTAGCCTTTAACCCCCAACATGTATCCCTAGCCTTTAACCCCGACATGTATCCCTAGCCTTTAACCCCCAACATGTATCCCTAGCCTTTAACCCCGACATGTATCCCTAGCCTTTAACCCCGACATGTATCCCTAGCCTTTAACCCCCAACATGTATCCCTAGCCTTTAACCCCCAACATGTATCCCTAGCCTTTAACCCCCAACATGTATCCCTAGCCTTTAACCCCGACATGTATCCCTAGCCTTTAACCCCGACATGTATCCCTAGCCTTTAACCCCGACATGTATCCCTAGCCTTTAACCCTGACATGTATCCCTAGCCTTTAACCCCAACATGTATCCCTAGCCTTTAACCCCCAACATGTATCCCTAGCCTTTAACCCCCAACATGTATCCCTAGCCTTTAACCCCGACATGTATCCCTAGCCTTTAACCCCAACATGTATCCCTAGCCTTTAACCCCAACATGTATCCCTAGCCTTTAACCCCCAACATGTATCCCTAGCCTTTAACCCCGACATGTATCCCTAGCCTTTAACCCCCGACATGTATCCCTAGCCTTTAACCCCCAACATGTATCCCTAGCCTTTAACCCCGACATGTATCCCTAGCCTTTAACCCCGACATGTATCCCTAGCCTTTAACCCCGACATGTATCCCTAGCCTTTAACCCCGACATGTATCCCTAGCCTTTAACCCCGACATGTATCCCTAGCCTTTAACCCCGACATGTATCCCTAGCCTTTAACCCCCAACATGTATCCCTAGCCTTTAACCCCGACATGTATCCCTAGCCTTTAACCCCGACATGTATCCCTAGCCTTTAACCCCCGACATGTATCCCTAGCCTTTAACCCCCAACATGTATCCCTAGCCTTTAACCCCGACATGTATCCCTAGCCTTTAACCCCGACATGTATCCCTAGCCTTTAACCCCAACATGTATCCCTAGCCTTTTACCCCAACATGTATCCCTAGCCTTTAACCAAAACATGTAGCCCTAGCCTTTAACCCAAACATGTAGCCCTAGCCTTTAACCCCAACATGTATCGCTAGCCTTTAACCCCAACATGTATCCCTAGCCTTTAACCCCAACATGTATCCCTAGCCTTTAACCCAAACATGTAGCCCTAGCCTTTAACTCAAACATGTAGCCCTAGCCTTTAACCCAAACATGTAGCCCTAGCCTTTAACCCAAACATGTAGCCCTAGCCTTTAACCCAAACATGTAGCCCTAGCCTTTAACCCAAACATGTAGCCCTAGCCTTTAACCCCAACATGTAGCCCTAGCCTTTAACCCCAACATGTAGCCCTAGCCTTTAACCCAAACATTTAAACCGAGCCCCAACCCTTAACCCTAACATTTATCCCCAACATTTATCCCTAGGCCTAACCCTTAATGCTATTTAACCCTAACATTTAACCTCAATTTAACCCTAGACTTTAACACTAATTTAACCCCAACATTTAACCCTTGCCCCAACCCTTAACCCTAACATAACACCAACATTTAACCCTAATTTAACGCCAACATTTAACCCTAACATTTAACATGAACCCTAGCATTTATCCCCAACCTTTAACCCTAGCCTTTAACCCCAACATTTAACCTTAGCCCTAACACTTAATGTCATTTAACCCTAACACCAACATTTCTCCCTAACATTTATCCCTAATTTAACCCCAACATTTATCCCCAATTTAACCCCAAGCCCAACATTAATCCCCAATTTAACCCCAAGCCTAACATTTATCTCCAATTTAACCCTAACCCCAACATTTATCCCTAAAATAACCCCAACATTTATCCCTAACATTTATCCCTTATTTAACCCCAACACAACCCTAACCCCAACATTTATCCTTAATTTAACCCTCACCCCAACATTTATCCCTAATTTAAGCCTAACCCTAACATGTATCCCTAACATTTATCCCTAATTTAACCCTCACCCCAACATTTATCCCTAATTTAACCGTAGCCCCAACATTTATTCCTAATATTTAACTCTAACCCCAATTTTTTTCCCAATATTTAATTCTAACCCTTAGCCCCAACATTTAAACCCTCAATGCTAACATTTAACCCTAGCGCTAATATCTAACCCTAGCCCTTAACCCCAACGTGACTTTGGACAGAAAAGGTTAAAGTCACATCAAAGTTGCACTACATGAGCAGAATTTTCCCCATTTACAAACGCATCAAAAATGCAACACTTCCTTTTTTGGGGTGGGTCCACTGAAGTCCAATACACGCGGGTGGTGACGGTGGCGTGGGGCCTCCAGGTGGCGTCGGCGGTCTGTACTCCATAGTATACAACCCCGGAGTTAGTATCCGCAATGGCAAGCATTGATTGGTCAGTGAGCCAGTCTTAGGGACGCTCACTCCTGCGAGCGTATTGCAGTCTACAACGCATGAACTGCTACACCGGTTGCCATGCACGGCTGCGCCCGGAGGGGTGGGCGGGATATTTGGAGTCTGCTCAGCCTTCTGATCTAATAGAAGAGATCTATTCTAGAGATGTCTGGGTGTGAGGGCTCCTCGGGGGCTGTACTATGTAGCTGGAGCTGCCTGCTATTGGACGGCAGGAGCATTACCATGAGCAGGGACCTCCTACCTCACAATGGAGGGGGGGGGGGGGATTTTCTTGCACTTATTTGCTTTCTATGAAGTATCTCCGGCTGGTCTCAGCACTCACCTTCTGGGCCTGGGCGGGTTCAGACAGCACCAATGTGAAGAGACCCAGGCACACCTCCTCGTGCTGGGTGGGTCCTTTACAAACCTGAAACAGAAAAAAGGAGAAAGATATAAATATCACTCAATAATAAAAGTGTTGTGATCAGCACAGGACCACCGATCCACAGTAATAAAGACCGCTCACTACTGCCCCCTATCCTTGTGCACAGTGACTGGTCGCCGCCCCCATCCCCTCATGGAGCTTTCCTGTAGTGGGTGGAGCCTGCTCAGCCCCTCCCACAGCTCTGTTCTCTCTCCTTGGGCAGGGTGACTGGCCTGGTCTCCGCCGCTCCTGTATTTTTCTGCAGTGGGTGGAGCCTGCTAGACCCCTCCCACAACTTTGCGCTATCATCGCTAGCACAGGGTGACCAGTCTTGTCTCCACCCCCTCCTATACGTTTCTGCAGGTGGAGCCCGCTAGGTCCCTCAAGCTCTGCTCACTCCTCTTCTGCAAATTGGCTGGTCTTGTCTCCGCCCCCCTCCAGAAGTTTTTTTTGTAGTGGGTGGAGCCCACTGGGTCCCTCCCACAACTCTTCTCTCTCTCTCATTGTACAGAAGGATTGGTCTTCTCTCCGTACTTTTCTGCAGGAAGCCCATAGAGCGTGGAGCCTGGTAGAGACCTCCCACTGCTCTCCCTCTCTGTGCAGGGTGAATGATCTAGTCTCTGCTCCGCCTCCTGCAGTTTTCTGCAGGCAGCCTGGAGTGGGTGGGGCTTGCTTGGCCCCTCCCACAGCTTTGCTCTCAATGCTTGTGCAGGGAGACTGGTCTCGTCTCCGCCCCCTCCCACAGCTCTGCTTTTTTTTGCATGGACCTGATCATGACTCCGCCCCCTCCTGTACTTGTCTGCAGGCAGCCTGTAGCGGGTGGAGCCTGCTGGGCTCCTCCCACAGTTCTACTTTTTTTTTTCATTGTGCAGGGTGACTGGTCTTGTCTCCGCCCCATCCTGTACTTGTCTGCAGGCGGCCTGTAGTGGGTGGGGTCTGCTGGGCCCCTCCCACAGCTCTGCTTGCTTTCTTTTTCATTGGGCATGGTGACTGGCCTCGTCTCCGCCCCATCCTGTACTGGTCTGCAGGCAGCCTGTAGTGGGTGGAGCCTTTGAGGCCCCTCCCACAGCTCTGCTTTCTCTTTTTCATTGTGCAGGGTGACTGGTCTTGTCTCCGCCCCATCCTGTACTGGTCTGCAGGCAGCCTGCAGTGGGTGGAGCCTGCTGGGCCCCTCCCACAGCTCTGCTCAGTGATGATGTCACATAAAATGGGATTTCTACCCTTTGCGGTTATGGAGGAGGAGGAGATTTATCTGACATTTGTCGAGTCCGGAGTTCAGCTTTAGGGCCAGGAGGCAGAAAGGCAGTAAAACCTCCTCTGTGCTCCAGTGCAGAGCTGGAGGAAAGGATGGAATGACTGTACAGGGCCGTGTGCAGTGCGGGTCAGGAGATCAGCCCATGGCAGAGCGCCCTTCCGCAGGCAATAGATTTATACCTGACCGACTTCCCAACTTTTACATTTTCAATCCCAGAACAAATCTTTATTTAGCGCGACGATTGTACGCGGGGCGCCTCCCCCTCCCCCCAGCTCCTACTTCACCATCGTCATTTATATCTCAGAATGTCCCAGAAGCTGATTGGAGGAGATAAGGAAAGCGAGCGGAGTTCTCATAAAAATAGCGGAAGGAAGAGAGGCCCCCGCAGCGGTCAGGACCCCCTCCTATCTCCCTGATCATCAGACACTGCTGCGCCGTTCCTGCAGGTCAAAGACGCAGGCGGCACAAGATGGCGGCCACCCTGGAAGTTCGCTATTAAACCCAAAACGTCACACACACTGCAGTTTACCAATCATTAGATGTGATGACTGCATTCCTTTTCATTTTTTTCTAATCCGTTTTCACCCAGTAATCTGGCCAGCAACACCTCCTGCATCAGAGCGCCCCCCGCCCACTCTGGAGGAAGGAGCAAAGGGGGCACCTTGGGAAAGCCGCAGAAGCGAGTCCCACGCATGTGGTGGTGAGCGAGTCCCACGCATGGTAATGGGCCCCTGTGATTGGCCTTTACCGCAATCTGTGATAAGGGGGGCGTGTGGGAGGCGTGTTCTGGGACGACGTCCATGGATGACCTCCCAGAACAACAGAGCGGTGCTGTAGCCATCTTTCCACTATGACCTGTCCTGGGCTGACAGCACTGCTCCGCCATAGATACAGCACAGGGAGAGAGCGTTGTCACCCCAGGACAGGAAGTGTGTTAATCCCGGGCTCAACAGGTGAAGAAAACGAAACTAACGCAGCCGTCACATCTAAGCACTGGTAAGCTGCAATATGGGACATCATTTTTTGGGGGGTTAGATGTAAAAACTGATCATCGCCACATTTGTAGTTTGTGTCTCTGCCCCTCCCACAATGGGGAGATTTCCTGCAGTAGTTTGTGTCTCTGCCCCTCCCACAATGGGGAGATTTCCCCCAGTAGTTTGTCTCTGCCCCTCCCACAATGGGGAGATTTCCTGCAGTAGTTTGTGTCTCGGCCCCTCCCACAATGGGGAGATTTCCCCCAGTAGTTTGTCTCTGCCCCTCCCACAATGAGGAGATTTCCCTCCAGTAGTTTGTGTCTCTGCCCCTCCCACAATGGGAAGATTTCCCCCAGTAGTTTGTCTCTGCCCCTCCCACAATGGGGAGATTCCCTGCAGTAGTTTGTGTGTCTGCCCTTCCCACAATGGGGAGATTTCCTGCAGTAGTTTGTGTCTCTGCCCCTCCCACAATGGGGAGATTTCCCCCAGTAGTTTGTGTCTCTGCCCCTCCCACAATGGGGAGATTTCCCCCAGTAGTTTGTGTCTCTGCCCCTCCCACAATGGGGAGGTTTCCCCCAGTAGTTTGTGTCTCTGCCCCTCCCACAATGGGGAGATTTCCCCCAGTAGTTTGTGTCTCTGCCCCTCCCACAATGGGGAGGTTTCCCCCAGTAGTTTGTGTCTCTGCCCCTCCCACAATGGGGAGATTTCCCCCAGTAGTTTGTGTCTCTGCCCCTCCCACAATAGGGAGATTTCCTCCAGTAGTTTGTGTCTCTGCCCCTCCCACAATGGGGAGATTTCCCCCAGTAGTTTGTGTCTCTGCCCCTCCCACAATGGGGAGGTTTCCCCCAGTAGTTTGTGTCTCTGCCCCTCCCACAATGGGGAGGTTTCCCCCAGTAGTTTGTGTCTCTGCCCCTCCCACAATGGGGAGATTTCCCGCAGTAGTTTGTGTCTCTGCCCCTCCCACAACGGGGAGATTTCCCCCAGTAGTTTGTGTCTCTGCCCCTCCCACAATGGGGAGATTTCCCGCAGTAGTTTGTGTCTCTGCCCCTCCCACAATGAGGAGATTTCCCCCAGTAGTTTGTGTCTCTGCCCCTCCCACAATGGGGAGGTTCCCCTCAGTAGTTCGTGTCTCTGCCCCTCCCACAATGATGAGATTTCCCCCAGTAGTTTGTGTCTCTGCCCCTCCCACAATGGGGAGGTTCCCCTCAGTAGTTCGTGTCTCTGCCCCTCCCACAATGGAGCTCCATTTTGAATGTACTTACGTAAGCGTTCAGCGCGTCATTGGCCTCCCTCTCGGAGACGCCGGTAGTCATGGAGGTCACCAGCGTCATGCAGCGCTCCAGACGCTGAAAGAGAAGAGAGAGAAGTGAGGACAGCGATCAGCAATGTAAACGTTCCTTTAAATTAACCCCAAACAAGAAGATTCTCCTGAGAAGACAAATTACTTTTTTTTGTAGCTTTATTTGTCACCAGTTAAAATGAACAATTTCAGCCAAAGTGGCAGCTTGTCATCTTAGTATTGTCATAGTATTCTGAACCTGAAGACATCAGTCTGCTGCGAGCAGGAGGGGGCATTTCCGCAGTCTCCCCTCCCCCAGTGATCACACTGTACACTGTAATGAGTCCCAAGGGGCAAAGCTGCAACAGGGGGCTGATTTGTGTCAGACATTTGTGTCCATCTCAGTCCAGAAAGTAGATGGTGAACCTGGATGATGCCTGAACACAGATGGTGGTGTTCTTCCGGAGAGGAGATATGATGAAGGCATTGTCCTGTGCATGGCAAATCTCAGGAGCCAGGTGGTGATTATGGCTAGAAACTGCTTTCTGGCACCTGAGCTTTTGTCAGCCCATTCCCAAGCGTGAGGAACAACTATTGCCTGACGCACCAGACATGCAGTCCCATCAGCGCCGCCCATCAGCGCCTATACTATAGCTCAACAGTGCCGCCACCCATCAGTGCCTCAGTAGTGCCCATCAGTATCATCCATCAGTGCCACCAATCACTGCCTCATCATTGATGCCCATCTGTGCAGCCCATCCATGCCCATCAGTACAGCCCATAATGCAGCCCATCACTGCCTCAGTGCCTATCAGTACCACCTATAAGTGCTGTCTCATCAGTGATGCCCATCCGTGCAGCCCATCCATGCCCATCAGTATCGCCCATCACTGCCTCATCAGTACCACCTATCAGTGCTGTCTCATCAGTGATAACCATCCGTGCCCATCAATGCAGCCCATCAGTGCCCATCAGTACAGCCCATCAGTAACCATAATATAGCCCATCAGTGCCCATCAGCACAGTCCATCAGCGTCCATAGTGCCGCCTATCAGTGCCCATCAGTACCACCTATCAGTGCTGTCTTATCAGTGATGCGCATCCGTACAAGCCCATCCGTGCCCATCAGTACAGCCCATCAGTGCCCCTAATGCAGTCCATCACTACAGCCCATCAGTACCCATAATTCAGCCCATCAGTGCCGCCCATCAGTGCCGCCCATCAGTGCCGCCCATCAGAGTAGCCCACAATGCAGCCCATCAGTACAGCCCATCAGTACAGCCCATCAGTACAGCCCATCAGTACCACCTATCAGTGCTGTCTTATCAGTGATGCGCATCCGTACAAGCCCATCCGTGCCCATCAGTACAGCCCATCAGTGCCCCTAATGCAGTCCATCACTACAGCCCATCAGTACCCATAATTCAGCCCATCAGTGCCGCCCATCAGTGCTGTCTCATTAGCGATGCCAATCTGAGTAGCCCACAGTACAGCCCATCAGTACAGCCCATCAGTACCACCTATCAGTACCACCTATCAGTGCTGTCTTATCAGAGATGCGCATCCGTGCAAGCCCATCCGTGCCCATAGTACAGCCCATCAGTACCCATAATATAGCCCATCAGCGCCCATAGTACAGCCCATCAGTGCCACCCATCCGTGCCCATCAGTACAGCCTATCAGTGCCCCTAATGCAGTTCATCAGTACAGCCCATCAGTACCCATAATTCAGCCCATCAGTGCTGCCCATCAGTACCACCTATCAGTGCTGTCTCATTAGCGATGCCAATCTGAGTAGCCCACAATGCAGCCCATCAGTACAGCCCATCAGTACAGCCCATCAGTGCTGTCTTATCAGTGATGCGCATCCGTGCAAGCCCATCCGTGCCCATAGTACAGCCCATCAGTACCCATAATATAGCCCATCAGCGCCCATAGTACAGCCCATCAGTGCCACCCATCCGTGCCCATCAGTACAGCCCATCAGTGCCCCTAATGCAGTCCATCAGTACAGCCCATTAGTACCCATAATTCAGCCCATCAGTGCTGCCCATCAGTGCTGCCCATCAGTACCACCCATCAGTGCTGTCTCATCAGCGATGCCAATCTGAGTAGCCCACAATGCAGCCCATCAGTACAGCCCATCAGTGCAGCCCATCAGTGCAGCCCATCAGTGCAGCCCATCAGTGCAGCCCATCAGTGCAGCCCATCAGTGCAGCCCATCAGTGCAGCCCATCAGTGCCTCATATGTGTGAAAAGGTGATATTTCATATGGGTACCGTGTTGTATGACTGAGTGATTGTCAGTGTGACGGCACTGAAAGCTGAAAACAACCTTGGCTCTGCCACTCAGCAGAGGTAAGTTTCTCTCTCTCTCCTTCACATGCCCCTCGGTGTATTCTGATTGTCCTGCACCTCTACAGACACACATCGGGGCTACATAAGAGAAGGGATTCCGTTGTTGAAAATAAAGCTTTGCTATTAAAAAAAAAAAAAAAAAATGGCTGCCAATGTTTTTATCCGGCTCCTGGACTCCAAGCAAATTTGTGAAGCGTTGGATCACACAATCGCTGATCGCGCTGTCCCTATATAAAACACATGCGATGACGGCGATTATTTCTAGAAGCTTCTTCTGGTCGGAGGAGATAAGACACAAAGCTGAGCGATTTTTATTTTTTTTGCGGCTCTCTGCGTTTTTATTATTTTTTTTTGTAAGACGTAAAATCCATTTTCTGGCGCTCACGTTCTCTGCCCGAAAACCTCATTACGGGGACAATACGCACACGCCGCTTTGAAATCGGAGCGCCGGGAGAGAATCAGGTCAGACGCAGCGTCGCGTGTGACGGGAAAGGATTAACCCCTCAACTGACGCGGCAAAACGTCGCAATCCATTTACACCGCTCCCGAAAAATTCAAAACCGACGCCGGGGCGTTCCCATGGCGCCGAGCAACTCAAATGACTTTGGGAAGAGGAGTGCTGAACGCTGAACTAAAATCCAATGAATATAAAGGGGCGGGGCATGGGACAGTCAGGCTGGGGAGGAAAGGGCTAGAATGTTGCTGGATGTCTTCCAGACAGAAAAATGAGGTGGGCTCCAATTACTGCAGCTTCTAATGAACATTGTGAGAAGCTCACAGCATGCAGCGATATCAGAAGACAACCAGGAGAGGAGCCTGTAAACCCGGGAGGATGGGGGCCAGATTTTTTTAGGCAAGATGTTGGAAATGGGATGGAGACATGGAAAATTCCAGAATCCGGCGCAGTTGTAGGAAATTGATGGAACGTCGTCTGTTCTCCCACCACCAGTAATGAGAGTTTCCTGGCGCTGTGTGCAAGAGAAGATTGCTCCCCCCCCCCGAGTTCAGCAATTAATGGACCTCATGGAGCAGATTGGATGTCTGAGGCCCCGGAGAGAAGATTGATCCTCTGGGGTCGGCAATAAATGGACCTCATGAAGCAGATTGGATGTCTGAGGCCTCAAAGAGAAGATTGATCCTCATGGAGCGGATTTCATGTCTGGGGCCCGGAGAGAAGATTGATCCTCATGGAGCGGATTTCATGTCTGGGGCCCGGAGAGAAGATTGATCCTCATGGAGCGGATTTCATGTCTGGGGCCCCGGAGAGAAGATTGATCCTCATGGAGCGGATTTCATGTCTGGGGCCCGGAGAGAAGATTGATCCTCTGGGGTCGGCAATAAATGGACCTCATGAAGCAGATTGGATGTCTGAGGCCTCAAAGAGAAGATTGATCCTCATGGAGCGGATTTCATGTCTGGGGCCCGGAGAGAAGATTGATCCTCATGGAGCGGATTTCATGTCTGGGGCCCGGAGAGAAGATTGATCCTCATGGAGCGGATTTCATGTCTGGGGCCCCGGAGAGAAGATTGATCCTCATGGAGCGGATTTCATGTCTGGGGCCCGGAGAGAAGATTGATCCTCTGGGGTCGGCAATAAATGGACCTCATGAAGCAGATTGGATGTCTGAGGCCTCAAAGAGAAGATTGATCCTCATGGAGCGGATTTCATGTCTGGGGCCCGGAGAGAAGATTGATCCTCATGGAGCGGATTTCATGTCTGGGGCCCCGGAGAGAAGATTGATCCTCATGGAGCGGATTTCATGTCTGGGGCCCCGGAGAGAAGATTGATCCTCATGGAGCGGATTTCATGTCTGGGGCCCCGGAGAGAAGATTGATCCTCATGGAGCGGATTTCATGTCTGGGGCCCCGGAGAGAAGATTGATCCTCATGGAGCGGATTTCATGTCTGGGGCCCCGGAGAGAAGATTGATCCTCTGGGGTCGGCAATAAATGGACCTCATGGAGCAGATTGGATGTCTGAGGCCTCAGAGAGAAGATTGATCCTCTGGGATTGGCAAATAATGGACCTCATGGAGGGGATTGAATGTCTGAAACCCCCGAGAGAAGATTGCCAATCCCAGAGGATCAATTAATGGACCTCATGGAGCAGATTGGATGTCTGAGGCCTCAGAGAGAAGATTGATCCTCTGGAATCAGCAATTAATGGACCTCATGGAGCAGATTGGATGTCTGAGGCCCCGGAGAGAAGATTGATCCTCTGGGATTGGCAAATAATGGACCTCATGGAGCGGATTGAATGTCTGAAACCCCCGAGAGAAGATGGCCAATCCCAGAGGATCAATTAATGGACCTCATGGAGCAGATTGGATATCTGAGGCCCCGGAGAGAAGATTGATTCTCTGGGATCCGCAATTAATGGACCTCATGGAAAGGATTGGATGTCTGAGGCCTCGAAGAGAAGATTGCTCCCCCCGAGATCAGCAAATAATGGACCTCATGGAGTGGATTGGATGTCTGAGGCCCCAGAGAGAAGATTGATCCTCATGGAGCAGATTGAATGTCTGAGGTCCCATAGAGAAGATTGATCCTCATGGAGCAGATTGAATGTCTGAGGTCCCAGAGAGAAGATTGATCCTCATGGAGCAGATTGAATGTCTGAGGTCCCAGAGAGAAGATTGATCCTCATGGAGCAGATTGAATGTCTGAGGTCCCAGAGAGAAGATTGATCCTCTGGAATCAGCAAATAATGAACCTCATGGACATGATTGGATGTCTGAGGACCCGGAGAGAAGATTGCCCAACAAGGAACCTCATGGAGCAGATTGGATGTCCTAGGCCCCCGAAGAGAAGATTGGTCCCCTGAGATCAGTAATTAATGGAGCCCATGGAAAGGATTGGATGTCTGAAGCCTCGAGGATTAGACCAGCAATTAATGGACCTCAGAGTGGATTGAATGTCCGAGACCCCGGAAGGAGCATGAATCCCAGCTCAGCTAGAGACGGATCGCATCCCACTCATCGATTGTAGTTGGTGGGATGGTGTGATCTATCACAGGTAAGGACAGTGGGGAAGGAGATGTTGGGGGAAGACTTGGAGTCAGTGTAGGAAGTACCACCACTGTAGATCAAACGCCATGTGATCACTAAAAGCCAACGATGTGAAAGTAAGCATTGGGTCAGGCCAGGGCATGTGATCATTCAGGGCCAACCAAGCGGCAGCATTAAGTCAGGTCACATGATCATTCAGGGCCAACAAATTAAGCAGTCTCAAAGAGATCCTTCTGGAGGACAGCTGTTCCCCGGCACAGGCAAGGCTCTGGAACCCCAGCATGGGTGCAAATTCCAGCACAGAGGAATTGACCAATGGCAGCCTTCAGCTTCAGTCTGGAGCCTCAGCTAGATCCAGTCATGTTGGCTCAGCATACATTTCTTCCCCCACCCCAGATTGCAAGCTCTGACCCCAGGGTCTCCAATAAGAGAAGACCAACTCGGAGAGAAACCAATTATCGGAGAAACTGTGTTCTCTCCCAGCAGCCCCCACACCTAGCGCTGACGGTGAAGTATTTAGGTTAGTACATGAAAGACCCCAATTATCCGGCGCAGAGACCAAAGCGTTCCGGAGAAGAGGCACACGGCGGAGCGGCTGAACGTACAGAGTATTACACATTCTCTTTGAGCTGCATCAGCTCGGAAAAACTAACAGCTCCTCCGGGCCCCGAGCCGCCGGTACAAAGAGATTAGCTGATGGTGTTCGAGGGGCCGCCATGTACAGAACATCGCATTCTGTAATGGGGAGAATGGTGTCTTGGTTTACCCTTTCCTAGCCGCATCATACAAAGCTATGCAGAGCGACAGTTAAACAACTCAATGATCGGCCCACAGCCGAATGATGCCCATACACGGGCCAACGCCCCGACTGGTCCACAGCCAACTGATGTCCATACACGGGCCAACGCCCCGACTGGTCCACAGCCAACTGATGTCCATACACGGGGCAACACTGCGACCGGTCCACAGCCAACTGATGTCCATACACGAGGCAATGCTCAGGCAACTTCAGGTCAGGCCGGGCAAAATTTCACCCAGAACTGGGCTTCGGCACTACCCCTTACAGCTTCTGGCTATAGACAGCTCTAGTAGAGCTACCAACTGGAAGCACTAAAGTACAATGCATGCGCATACAAAGTTTCCTGCACAGGGCTGTGCACCCCACCCTTCTCCCCCCACCGCATTCGACACCACTCTCCTACCGCCGCCTTCCTCGGCACCGCTCTCCTACCGCCGCCTTCCACGGCACCGCTCTCCTACCGCCGCCCACACCACGTCTACGGGCCTTCCTTTATCTAGATACACCACGTCTACGGGCCTTCCTTTATCCAGATACACCACATCTACGGGCCTTCCTTTATCCAGATACACCACATCTACGGGCCTTCCTTTATCTAGATACACCACGTCTACGGGCCTTCCTTCATCCAGATCCACCACGTCTACGGACCTTCCTTTATCTAGATACACCACGTCTATGGGCCTTCCTTTATCCAGATACACCACGTCTACGGGCCCTCCTTTATCTAGATACACCACATCTACGGGCTTTCCTTTATCTAGATACACCACGTCTACGGGCCTTCCTTTATCTAGATACACCACGTCTACGGGCCTTCCTTTATCTAGATACACCACGTCTACGGGCCTTCCTTTATCCAGATACACCACATCTACGGGCCTTCCTTTATCTAGATACACCACATCTACGGGCTTTCCTTTATCCAGATACACCACGTCTACGGGCTTTCCTTTATCCAGATACACCACGTCTACGGGCTTTCCTTTATCCAGATACACCACGTCTACGGGCTTTCCTTTATCCAGATACGCCACGTCTACGGGCCTTCCTTTATCCAGATACGCCACGTCTACGGGCCTTCCTTTATCCAGATACACCATGTCTACGGGCCTTCCGTTATCCAGATACGCCACGTCTACGGGCCTTCCTTTATCCAGATACGCCACGTCTACGGGCCTTCCTTTATCCAGATACGCCACGTCTACGGGCCTTCCTTTATCTAGATACACCACGTCTACGGGCCTTCCTTTATCTAGATACACCACGTCTACGGGCCTTCCTTTATCCAGATACACCACGTCTACTGGCCTTCCTTTATCCAGATACACCATGTCTACGGGCTTTCCTTTATCCAGATACACCATGTCTACGGGCCTTCCGTTATCCAGATACGCCACGTCTACGGGCCTTCCGTTATCCAGATACGCCACGTCTACGGGCCTTCCTTTATCCAGATACGCCACGTCTACGGGCCTTCCTTTATCCAGATACGCCACGTCTACGGGCCTTCCTTTATCCAGATACACCACGTCTACGGCCCTTCCTTTATCTAGATACACCACGTCTACGGGCCTTCCTTTATCTAGATACACCACGTCTACGGGCCTTCCTTTATCCAGATACACCACGTCTACTGGCCTTCCTTTATCCAGATACACCATGTCTACGGGCTTTCCTTTATCCAGATACACCACGTCTACGGGCTTTCCTTTATCCAGATACGCCACGTCTACGGGCCTTCCTTTATCTAGATACACCACATCTACGGGCCTTCCTTTATCCAGATACACCACGTCTACGGGCCTTCCTTTATCCAGATACGCCACGTCTACGGGCCTTCCTTTATCCAGATACACCACGTCTACGGGCCTTCCTTTATCTAGATACACCACATCTATGGGCCTTCCTTTATCCACATACACCACATCTACGGGCCTTCCTTTATCTAGATGGCAACTCACCTCCTCATAGAAGGTTAGTCGATTGGTTTGGCAAGAACGATTCTTCATGAATCCATGCCAATTACTGCTAATGATACCGTTCTCATTACTAAAATCTTCTATATAGTCCCTTATCATCCCCTCCAAGAGTTTACATACTATTGCTGTTGGGCTGACTGGTCTGTAATTCCCAGGGATGTATTTTGGGCCCTTTTTAAATATTGGTGCTACATTGGCTTTTCTCCAATCAGCTGGTGCCATTCCAGTCAGTAGACCGTCAGTAAAAATTAGGAACAATGGTCTGGCAATTGCTTGACTGAGTTCCCCAAGTACCCTCGGGTGCAAGCCATCCTGTCCCGGTGATTTATTAATGTTAAGTTTCCCAAGTCTAATTTTAATTCTGTCCTCTGTTAACCATGGAGGGGCTTCCTGTGATGTGTCATGAGGATAAACACTGCAGTTTTGGTTACTGAAGCCCCCCCATTCCCTTGTGGAGACTGAGGAGAAGAATAATTTCAATACCTTCACCATCCCCCCCATCCTTTGTAACCAGGTGTCCTTCCTCATTCTTTATGGGGCCAATATGGTCTGTCCTCCCTGTTTACATACTAGTGGAGTCTGGGGGGCGGGGGGAGAAACAGTAGGGAGTTGGGACCATTGGGGGTAGAGTCTGGGGAACACCAGAATCAAGGTAGGACTGAGGGGGTGGAGACTAGGGTAACACCTGGAAGGAGGTCAGGTAAGACCTTAGGTGTGTAATCTGGAAAACTGGAAGGAGGTGGGGCCATGGGGGGGCGGAGTCTGAGGAACACCTTGAAGAAGGCGTAGACAATGCATAACTGTGAGGTGCCGCGCCCCCACCCCCGCTGCAGTAACACAGCGAGGGTGGCAGTATGACGGTGCTGCATATTCATGTCGGTGTTCATCCTTCTAGATTTCCTCAGAACAAAAAAAGTGACAAATTAGGTCAGAACCCGCGAGGAGCGGCGCTGCTGACAGCGAAGGCCGCGCTGACCTAATTGCGAGGAGTACAGCGGGGCTCTGGGTGTTGCCATACCAACCATAAACCCCGGTCTGCAGACACACGGCTCTGAAATATGGAGCTCATTTCCTACATTCAATTATCGCCTCGCGCAGATCTCCGAGCCCAGACAGCAAGTGCGAGAAAAACATCCGCCAACCGCCCCGCCGCTACACGATGCCGATAGGTGGCCTGGGGCAATTAACCTTCTTAAGGGAGAACTCTGGCTTTCGCTTCAGTCTTGCACAGCTGTACCGGCTCCTCTCCTGGACTGAAATATCTTCCTCGGATTTCACTGCACACTGTGAGCTTCTCATAATGTGCATTAGAAGCTGCAGGCAGTCAGATGTAGCCTCTCATTTCCTGGCTAGAGGATTTCTAGCATCATCTAGCCCTCTCCTCCCCCAGCCCGATTGCCCTGGTACCACCCATTTTATTCAAAGGATTTCAGTTCATGGAAGCTCAGCATCACAAAGAGAGGCTGCAGCATGGGCCCAGGAGCTTACCCCCTACCGGTACAGAGATCACCTGGGCCCAGGAGCTTACCACCTACCGGTACAGCGATCACCTGGACCCAGAAGCTTACCCTCCTAGCGGTGCAGCGACCACCTGGGTCCAGGAGCTTACCCCCTACCGGTACAGCGATCACCTGGGCACAGGAGCTTACCACCTACCGGTACAGCGACCACCTGGGTCCAGGAGCTTACCCCCTACCGGTACAACGATCACCTGGGCACAGGAGCTTACCCCCTACCGGTACAACGATCACCTGGGCACAGGAGCTTACCCCCTACCGGTACAGCGATCACCTGGACCAAGGAGCTTACCCCCAACCGGTACAGCGATCACCTGGACCCAGGAGCTTACCACCTGCCGGTACAGCGATCACCTGGGCCCAGGAGCTTACCACCTACCGGTGCAGCGACCACCTGGGCCCAGGAGCTTACCCCCTACCGGTGCAGCGACCACCTGGGCCCAGGAGCTTACCCCCTACCGGTGCAGCGACCACCTGGGCCCAGGAGCTTACCCCCTACCGGTGCAGCGACCACCTGGGCACAGGAGCTTACTATCTACCTACTAAATGGGCTTCCAATGTGACACCACCACTGAGCGTCGGGTGGGATTCTACCGGGGGGGGGGGGGGTACAAGAACCCAGCATGCGCGGGTGGAGTGGTCCTTTAAGAAACCCATAACTGGCTGGGAATGAATAAAACCGCTGGCTCAGTTTTCCGCCCGTTGCGGCGCTCGCTATCTCGCTGCGCAGATTACAACACAAAGAGCGCCTTCAGAGCTCCTGACAAGCAAAATCCTCACAAAAGAAACCCGCTGCCTCTTCTCCGTGACGCCGGCCCACCCCCGGGGGGCTCGCTCCGCCACGCCGAACAATACCGCGAATTACACAATACAGATGGTTCTCATTACACGCCGCGACTGCCTGCCAAATAATCCGCCGCAAAGTACGCAAATAAACAGGAAAAAAAAAAAATGCGTTACTACTAGCCGCTCAAGGCGGGCGGCGAGCGGAGGGTTAAACGTGAGGTCACAGTGCGGAGGCGGAACGGATGCGAAGTTTAACGGTTATAATTATCCACCTTGTAAAAATCGGCGTGATGTCCCAGGACCGCGTGTGAGGGCAGCGCTTCCAACCTTCGCGGTTAATAACGGCTTTCTCCGAAAGAGACGCAAGCTGAACGCTCGCTCGCGGGGTGAAATCAAACGCTGGATTAATAACTTTATTAATGGGTTTCATTTCAGTCCGGCCCGACTTTCGACACGCGGGGGGAAAGCAAAAAATTAAAATATAAAAAAAAAAAAAAAAAAAAAAAAAAAAAATACACCGCCATTATCCCATCAAGCGCCACTCGCAGCAAAAAAAAAAAAAAAAAGGAAGGTGGGGGGGGTCATCCAGGTCGATATAAAAAAAAAAAAAAAAAAGGCACGAAACACGAACACGGCGGCAAATAGCGCAACCAATTTCAGAGCCGAGTCTTAATGGGATGTAACAGCTGCTCGGGAAAATTACCATTACCGAAAGAGCGGCACGCCGCTCCACCACGCAATGTACCTTCAAAGCAATTTGCCGTCTCCTCGCAGCCACGCCGAATGAGAATAAATTATAAAAAATGAAACAAAAAATGTAAATTAAAAACGCAAATAAAATAAAAAAAAAAAAAAACACGACGGCGGAAAATGACTTAAAATAAAAAGCGATTTTTTTTTTTTTTGAAGGAGGAGGGGAGGGGCCGGTGGCGCCACAATGCTCTACAGGTAGAGCTTACCGAGACAGTCCCGTGTCCATCACGGAGCTCAGTCTATACACACCGAGACAGTCCCGTGTCCATCACAGAGCTCAGTCTATACACCGAGACAGTCCCGTGTCCATCACAGAGCCGAGTCTATACACCGAGACAGTCCCGTGTCCATCACAGAGCTCAGTCTATACACCGAGACAGTCCCGTGTCCATCACAGAGCTCAGTCTATACACGCACCGAGACAGTCCCGTGTCCATCACAGAGCCGAGTCTATACACGCACCGAGACAGTCCCGTGTCCATCACAGAGCTCAGTCTATACACACCGAGACAGTCCCGTGTCCATCACAGAGCCGAGTCTATACACACCGAGACAGTCCCGTGTCCATCACAGAGCTCAGTCTATACACGCACCGAGACAGTCCCGTGTCCATCACAGAGCTCAGTCTATACACGCACCGAGACAGTCCCGTGTCCATCACAGAGCCGAGTCTATACACGCACCGAGACAGTCCCGTGTCCATCACAGAGCCGAGTCTATACACGCACCGAGACAGTCCCGTGTCCATCACAGAGCCGAGTCTATACACGCACCGAGACAGTCCCGTGTCCATCACAGAGCCGAGTCTATACACGCACCGAGACAGTCCCGTGTCCATCACAGAGCCGAGTCTATACACGCACCGAGACAGTCCCGTGTCCATCACAGAGCCGAGTCTATACACGCACCGAGACAGTCCCGTGTCCATCACAGAGCCGAGTCTATACACGCACCGAGACAGTCCCGTGTCCATCACAGAGCCGAGTCTATACACGCACCGAGACAGTCCCGTGTCCATCACAGAGCCGAGTCTATACACGCACCGAGACAGTCCCGTGTCCATCACAGAGCTCAGTCTATACACCGAGACAGTCCCGTGTCCATCACAGAGCTCAGTCTATACACACACCGAGATAGTCCCGTGTCCATCACAGAGCTCAGTCTATACACGCACCGAGACAGTCCCGTGTCCATCACAGAGCTCAGGCTATACACACACCGAGATAGTCCCGTGTCCATCACAGAGCCGAGTCTATACACGCACCGAGACAGTCCCGTGTCCATCACAGAGCCGAGTCTATACACGCATCGAGACAGTCCCGTGTCCATCACAGAGCCGAGTCTATACACGCACCGAGACAGTCCCGTGTCCATCACAGAGCTCAGTCTATACACGCACCGAGACAGTCCCGTGTCCATCACAGAGCTCAGTCTATACACACCCCGAGACAGTCCCGTGTCCATCACAGAGCTCAGTCTATACACACACCCCGAGATAGTCCCGTGTCCATCACAGAGCCGAGTCTATACACGCACCGAGACAGTCCCGTGTCCATCACTGACCCGAGTCTATACACGCACCGAGACAGTCCCGTGTCCATCACAGAGCCGAGTCTATACACGCACCGAGACAGTCCCGTGTCCATCACTGAGCTCAGTCTATACACCGAGACAGTCCCGTGTCCATCACAGAGCCGAGTCTATACACACCGAGACAGTCCCGTGTCCATCACAGAGCCGAGTCTATACACACCGAGACAGTCCCGTGTCCATCACTGAGCTCAGTCTATACACCGAGACAGTCCCGTGTCCATCACAGAGCCGAGTCTATACACCGAGACAGTCCCGTGTCCATCACAGAGCCGAGTCTATACACGCACCGAGACAGTCCCGTGTCCATCACTGACCCGAGTCTATACACGCACCGAGACAGTCCCGTGTCCATCACAGAGCCGAGTCTATACACGCACCAAAACAGTCCCGTGTCCATCACTGAGCTCAGTCTATACACCGAGACAGTCCCGTGTCCATCACAGAGCCGAGTCTATACACACCGAGACAGTCCCGTGTCCATCACAGAGCCGAGTCTATACACACCGAGACAGTCCCGTGTCCATCACTGAGCTCAGTCTATACACCGAGACAGTCCCGTGTCCATCACAGAGCCGAGTCTATACACCGAGACAGTCCCGTGTCCATCACAGAGCCGAGTCTATACACCGAGACAGTCCCGTGTCCATCACAGAGCCGAGTCTATACACACCGAGACAGTCCCGTGTCCATCACAGAGCCGAGTCTATACACACCGAGACAGTCCCGTGTCCATCACTGAGCTCAGTCTATACACCGAGACAGTCCCGTGTCCATCACAGAGCCGAGTCTATACACCGAGACAGTCCCGTGTCCATCACAGAGCCGAGTCTATACACCGAGACAGTCCCGTGTCCATCACAGAGCCGAGTCTATACACACCGAGACAGTCCCGTGTCCATCACAGAGCCGAGTCTATACACCGAGACAGTCCCGTGTCCATCACAGAGCCGAGTCTATACACGCACCGAGACAGTCCCGTGTCCATCACTGACCCGAGTCTATACACGCACCGAGACAGTCCCGTGTCCATCACAGAGCCGAGTCTATACACGCACCGAGACAGTCCCGTGTCCATCACAGAGCCGAGTCTATAAACGCACCGAGACAGTCCCGTGTCCATCACAGAGCTCAGTCTATACACCGAGACAGTCCCGTGTCCATCACAGAGCCGAGTCTATACACGCACCGAGACAGTCCCGTGTCCATCACTGACCCGAGTCTATAAACGCACCGAGACAGTCCCGTGTCCATCACAGAGCTCAGTCTATACACCGAGACAGTCCCGTGTCCATCACAGAGCCGAGTCTATACACGCACCGAGACAGTCCCGTGTCCATCACTGACCCGAGTCTATACACGCACCGAGACAGTCCCGTGTCCATCACAGAGCTCAGTCTATACACACCCCGAGACAGTCCCGTGTCTATCACAGAGCTCATTCTATACACACCCCGAGACAGTCCCGTGTCCATCACAGAGCTCAGTCTATACACACCCCGAGACAGTCCCGTGTCCATCACAGAGCTCACTCTATACACACCCCGAGACAGTCCCGTGTCCATCACAGAGCCGAGTCTATACACGCACCGCGACAGTCCCGTGTCCATCACAGAGCCGAGTCTATACACGCACCGAGACAGTCCCGTGTCCATCACAGAGCTCAGTCTATACACACCCCGAGACAGTCCCGTGTCCATCACAGAGCCTGAGTCTATACACGCACCGAGACAGTCCCGTGTCCATCACAGAGCCGAGTCTATACACGCACCGAGACAGTCCCGTGTCCATCACAGAGCTCAGTCTATACACACCCCGAGACAGTCCCGTGTCCATCACAGAGCCGAGTCTATACACGCACCGCGACAGTCCCGTGTCCATCACAGAGCCGAGTCTATACACGCACCGAGACAGTCCCGTGTCCATCACAGAGCTCAGTCTATACACACCCCGAGACAGTCCCGTGTCCATCACAGAGCCGAGTCTATACACGCACCGAGACAGTCCCGTGTCCATCACAGAGCTCAGTCTATACACACCCCGAGACAGTCCCGTGTCCATCACAGAGCTCAGTCTATACACACCCCGAGACAGTCCCGTGTCCATCACAGAGCCGAGTCTATACACGCACCGCGACAGTCCCGTGTCCATCACAGAGCCGAGTCTATACACGCACCGTGACAGTCCCGTGTCCATCACAGAGCCGAGTCTATACACGCACCGAGACAGTCCCGTGTCCATCACAGAGCTCAGTCTACGCCGAGACAGTCCCGTGTCCATCACAGAGCTCAGTCTATACACACCGAGACAGTCCCGTGTCCATCACAGAGCTCAGTCTACGCCGAGACAGTCCCGTGTCCATCACAGAGCTCAGTCTATACACACCCCGAGACAGTCCCGTGAACATCAGACTGACACCCACCCATCAAGGCATTTTGATATTTGCATAACTTCTCCCACTGCTTGCATCACAACTGAGGGAAGGGGCTGGGATGTTTTCAGGAAAGTATGTACAGCCCCCCTGCTGGCCCCTCCCACTAGCTATTTGCCTGCATTGCCATGAGAAGCACAGAGACCCAGTGATGACATCAATGTGTCTTATAATCAGGTATGTAATGAAAAAATAATTTTTTTTTGAGAATGTAATTATGTTGATGAGGGGGAGGGGAAATCACCTTGGGGCTGCATTCACACCTGTAACCAAGTTTTTTACCACGATTTTGTTCAGGTCACCCATGTAGAAGGCAGAAAAACGCCTGTAATCTGCCCCAAAGAAGCTCATGTTCTTTTTTTGAGCTTAGAGCGTTTTTCAGGTGTTTTGCTTCAGGTGAAAAAAATGCTCAGGTGTGAACAGGTGCCACGAATGGGATGTTGCTTGTTGGGGGCATTTTATGAGCTGGAAAAAACGCTCAGGTGTGAATGCAGCCTAAAGGACTTCCATCGCACCGAGACTCCAGCAAAGACAAAGGTAGAAATGATGGGGGGGGATTTGCAGAGAATTTGCGTCATTTATTGATTTACAGCCCCGAGCCGTTCACATTCCCAACACACACGAGTTCTATAATCCCCCTCGTTTGTCGGAGGTTTGCAGGGAATGTTCATCGGATTGGAAACATTCCAGAAAGAAGAAGAAGCCGTTTCGCCTGTTATACAAAAGGAATCATTTCAGGCGCATGGCCACTGGCACATCCAGGTTTCTTCCGGAGCGCCGGCGCCATGGCTAATCAGGAAACAGCTCTTCTAATACCAGATTCAAAAAGGCCAAGCGATGCGCTCCTCAGCATTCCTGACGTGTCTCTACACCCAAGGTGGGACATCTGCTGCCGTTACCCGGATACACCTGTCGACTATAGTGACCCAAGCATCTCCAGTGACCCTAGTAACCCCAGAATCTCCAGTGACCCAAGCATCTCCAGTGACCCCAGCATCTCCAGTGACCCCAGCATCTCCAGTGACCCCAGCATCTCCAGTGACCCCAGCATCTCCAGTGACCCCAGCATCTCCAGTGACCCCAGCATCTCCAGTGACCCCAGCATCTCCAGTGACCCTAGTAACCCCAGAATCTCCAGTGACCCCAGCATCTCCAGTGACCCCAGCATCTCCAGTGACCCCAGCATCTCCAGTGACCCCAGCATCTCCAGTGACCCCAGCATCTCCAGTGACCCCAGCATCTCCAGTGACCCCAGCATCTCCAGTGACCCTAGTAACCCCAGAATCTCCAGTGACCCAAGCATCTCCAGTGACCCTGGTAACCCCAGCATCTCCAGTGCCTCCGTGAAACCTGTTCACTCCAGTGACCCCAGTCATTCCTAACATGTCTCTATGCGGGACATCTGCTGCAGTTACTCAGGAGACACCTGTCCACTCCAGTGACCCCAGCATCTCCAATGACCCGTCACCCCAGTGTCTCCAGTGCCTCCACGAAACCTGTCCACTCCAGTGACCCCAGTGTCTCCAGCAACCCCAGCATCTCCAGTGACCCCAGTCATTCCTGACGTGTCTCTACGCCTAAGGCGGGACATCTGCTGCCGTTACCCAAGACACAACTGTTCACTCCAGTGACCCAAGCGTCTCCAGTGACCCATCATCCCAGCATCTCCAGTGCCTCCGTGAGACCTGTCCACTCCAGTGACCCCAGTGTCTCCAATGACCCATAACCCCAGTGTCTCCAATGACCCATAACCCCAGTGTCTCCAGTGTCCCTAGTCACCCCAGCATCTCCAGTGACCCCAGCATCTCCAGTGCCTCAGTGAAACCTGTGCACTCCAGTGACCCCAACCTCTTCAAAGACCCCAGTGTCTCCAGTGACCCTAGTCATCCCATTATCTCCAATTACCCCAGTCATTCCTAACATGTCTCTATGCCTAAGGCAGGACATCTGCTGCCGTTACCCTGGACCACCTGTCCACTCCAGTGACTCCAGTGACCCATCACCCCAGCATCACCAGTGCCTTCGTGAAACCTGTCCACTCCAGTGACCCCAGCGTCTCCAGTGACCCTAGTCACCTCAGCTTCTCCAGTGCTTTCGTGAAACCTGTCCACTCTAGTGACCCCAGCATCTCCAATGACCCGTCACCCCAGTGTCTCCAGTGCCTCCACGAAACCTGTCCACTCCAGTGACTCCAGTGTCTCCAGCAACCCCAGCATCTCCAGTGACCCCAGTCATTCCTGACGTGTCTCTACGCCTAAGGCGGGACATCTGCTGCCGTTACCCAGGACACAACTGTTCACTCCACTGACCCAAGCGTCTCCAGTGACCCATAACCCCAGCATCTCCAGTGCCTCCGTGAGACCTGTCCACTCAAGTGACCCCAGCGTCTCCAATGACCCCAATCATTCCTGACATGTCCACACCTAAGACGGGACATCTGCTGCCGTTACCCTGGAACACCTGTCAACTCCAGTGACCCATCACCCCAACATCTTAAGTGACCCCAGCATCTCCAGTGCCTCCGTGAGACCTGTCCACTCCAGTGACCCCAGCGTCTCCAATGACCCATAACCCCAGTGTCTCCAGTGACCCTAGTCACCCCAGCGTCTCCAGTGGCTCAGCGAAACCTATCCACTCCAGTGACCCCCAGCGTCTTCAATGACCCCAGCGTCTCCAATGACCCATAACCCCAATGTCTCCAGTGACCCCAGCATCTCCAGTGCCTCAGTGAAACCTATCCACTCCAGTGACCCCAGCGTCTTCAATGACCCCAGCGTCTCCAATGACCCATAACCCCAGTGTCTCCAGTGACCCTAGTCCCCCCAGCGTCTCCAGTGCCTCAGTGAAACCTGTCTACTCCAGTGACCCCAGCGTCTTCAACGACCCCAGTGTCTCCAGTGACATTAGTCACCCCAGCGTCTCCAATGACCCCAGTCATTCCTGACATGTCTCTATGCCTAAGGCGGGACATCTGCTGCCGTTACCCTGGAAGACCTGTCCACTCCAGTGCCCCCAGTGACCCATCACCCCAACATCTTCAGCCACTCCAGCATCTCCAGTGCCTCCCTGAAACCTGTCCACTCCAGTGATTTCAGTCATTCCTGATGTGTCTACGCCTAAGGCGGGACATCTGCCGCTGTTATCCAGGACACACCTGTCCTCTCCAGTGACCCTAGTCACCTCAGCTTCTCCAGTGACCCCAGCGTCTCCAGTGACTCAGTGATACCTGTCCACTCCAGTGACCCCAGTGCTTCAGGGGACTCTATGAACCCTAAACACTCTGGGGACCCCACTCCATCCAGTCACCCCAGCACTCCTCTACCTACAGTAAACCTGTCCACTCTAGTGACCCCATAATTCCTCAAACTTTATTGACCATGTCCCCTGTACGTTCCAGTAACCCCAGCACTTATGTCCCTCTGGTGACTCTTTGAACCCTGTTCACCTTAGTGATCCCGGCACTTTTGTTGTGCCCCTATTGACTGTGTCCCCTGTCCCCCCCCAATGCCTCCAGTTATCCCAAACACACAATCCCCCCCCCATATGCCTCTGAGGACTTGGTGAACCCTGTCCACTCCAGTGACCCCCAGCACACCTGTTCCTTCAGTGACCCCGTTACCCCCGTGCACTCCTAGGGACCCCACTGCCTCCAGAGATTCCATTGTTTAGGGACTCTGTGCCCCCAGAGCATTGAGCATTCTGTGTCTTCCTGCGACTCCAGTTCATCACTGACACCCCATGTCTTGCATGCAGCCTTAGGTACACTCCTGTATCTCCAGGACTCTCTGCCCCCCTGACACTACACACACCACAGGGACCATGGAAACACATTAACAGAGTAAAGCAGCAGTGAGGATACAGTGTATGCGGGGTTCTTCTTTAACCCCAGACATTATCCAGGTACGCCTGTCTTCTCTAACATGACACACTTCATATAAACATACATAACCCGCGTGTTCCCTCTGACAGTGATCTGTGTCTGTGATACCGGTCATCAATAACGCGGGCTGCTGCTTAGTGTCAGTATGGCAGGGACAGCGGCGGTGGTGGGTCACCTGGAGAACATCAAGTCACACACTTACAGCGGCCATGGCAGGCGAATCAGAGACCTTACAGCAGACTGCCAGTGAAACGTGGAGAAGACATGTTACTGCCGTGCTGCCTGCGGTGTCACCGTATGGACAATCACATGAAGGAAGAGAAGTCACAATACTCCCCATATCCCCAATGGATATCCCCCCCCCCCACCCCTCGATCTTCTGGATTCACTAATCTGCTGCCTGTCCTGACCTCTGGCCTGTATTTTGGTCATCTCTGCAGTCTGCTCTGGTGGGGTCTGCAGTCCCGCCGCTCTGCCTGGCCCACTGTTCAGCATGCTCCCCTGTGCTGGAGTCCACATTTGCGCCGCCTGGTTCGGTCCGCCATTCATCCAGTGGGCTCCTGAGCTGGGGTCAGCTGTCTAGCTGCCTTGTCCCATGTACTGTTCATCCAGTACGCTCCTGAGCTGGGGTCCGCAGTTCTGCTGCCTGGCCTGCTCATCATCCAGCAGGTATCTGTAGTCTCGCTGCCTGGTCCTGTCTGTTCTTCCAGTCTCACTCCTGAGCTGCTGCAGCCCTTCGAGTTGATCTAAATCATCATCCATCCCGAACACCTCTGAGCTACCATCCAAAGTCCTTCTACTTGGTCTGACCCGATATCCATCCCATACACCTCTGAGCTCCATCCAAAGTCCTTCTACCTGGTCTGACCCGATATCCATCCCGTACACCTCTGAGCTACCATCCAAAGTCCTTCTACGTGGTCTGACCCGATATTCATCCTGTACACCTCTGAGCTCCATCCAAAGTCCTTCTACCTGGTCTGACCCGATATCCATCCCGTACACCTCTGAGCTACCATCCAAAGTCCTTCTACGTGGTCTGACCCGATATTCATCCCGTACACCTCTGAGCTCCATCCAAAGTCCTTCTACCTGGTCTGACCCGATATCCATCCCGTACACCTCTGAGCTCCATCCAAAGTCCTTCTACGTGGTCTGACCCGATATTCATCCCGTACACCTCTGAGCTACCATCCAAAGTCCTTCTACGTGGTCTGACCCGATATTCATCCCGTACACCTCTGAGCTACCATCCAACGTCCTTCTACTTGGTCTGACCCGATATCCATCCCGTACACCTCTGAGCTCCATCCAAAGTCCTTCTACTTGGTCTGACCCGATATTCATCCCGTATACCTCTGAGCTACCATCCAAAGTCCTTCTACTTGGTCTGACCCGATATTCATCCCGTACACCTCTGAGCTACCATCCAAAGTCCTTCTACCTGGTCTGACCCGATATTCATCCCGTACACCTCTGAGCTACCATCCAAAGTCCTTCTACGTGGTCTGACCCGATATCCATCCCGTACACCTCTGAGCTCCATCCAAAGTCCTTCTACTTGGTCTGACCCGATATCCATCCCGTACACCTCTGAGCTCCATCCAAAGTCCTTCTGCCTGGTCTGACCCGATATTCATCCCGTACACCTCTGAGCTCCATCCAAAGTCCTTCTACCTGGTCTGACCCGATATTCATCCTGTACACCTCTGAGCTCCATCCAAAGTCCTTCTACTTGGTCTGACCCGATATCCATCCCGTACACCTCTGAGCTCCATCCAAAGTCCTTCTACTTGGTCTGACCCGATATTCATCCCGAACACCTCTGAGCTACCATCCAAAGTCCTTCTACTTGGTCTGACTCGATATCCATCCCGTACACCTCTGAGCTCCATCCAAAGTCCTTCTACCTGGTCTGACCCGATATTCATCCCGTATACCTCTGAGCTACCATCCAAAGTCCTTCTACCTGGTCTGACTCGATATCCATCCCGTACACCTCTGAGCTCCATCCAAAGTCCTTCTACTTGGTCTGACCCGATATTCATCCTGTACACCTCTGAGCTCCATCCAAAGTCCTTCTACTTGGTCTGACCCGATATCCATCCCGTACACCTCTGAGCTCCATCCAAAGTCCTTCTACTTGGTCTGACCCGATATTCATCCCGAACACCTCTGAGCTCCATCCAAAGTCCTTCTACTTGGTCTGACTCGATATCCATCCCGTACACCTCTGAGCTCCATCCAAAGTCCTTCTACCTGGTCTGACCCGATATTCATCCCGTATACCTCTGAGCTACCATCCAAAGTCCTTCTACCTGGTCTGACTCGATATCCATCCCGTACACCTCTGAGCTCCATCCAAAGTCCTTCTTGGTCTGACCCGATATTCATCCCGTACACCTCTGAGCTACCATCCAAAGTCCTTCTACTTGGTCTGACCCGATATCCATCCTGTACACCTCTGAGCTACCATCCAAAGTCCTTCTACTTGGTCTGACCCGATATCCATCCTGTACACCTCTGAGCTCCATCCAAAGTCCTTCTATTTGGTCTGACCAGATATCCATCCCGAACACCTCTGAGCTACCATCCAAAGTTCTTCTACCTGGTCTGACCCGATATTCATCCCGTACACCTCTGAGCTCCATCCAAAGTCCTTCTACTTGGTCTGACCCGATATTCATCCCGTACACCTCTGAGCTACCATCCAAAGTCCTTCTACCTGGTCTGACCCGATATCCATCCCGTACACCTCTGAGCTACAATCCAAAGTCCTTCTACCTGGTCTGACCCGATATCCATCCCGTACACCTCTGAGCTACCATCCAAAGTCCTTCTGCCTGGTCTGACCCGATATCCATCCCGTACACCTCTGAGCTACCATCCAAAGTCCTTCTACTTGGTCTGACCCGATATTCATCCCGTACACCTCTGAGCTACCATCCAAAGTCCTACTTGGTCTGACCCGATATCCATCCCGTACACCTCTGAGCTACCATCCAACGTTCTTCTACCTGGTCTGACCCGATATTCATCCCGTACACCTCTGAGCTACCATCCAAAGTCCTTCTGCCTGGTCTGACCCGATATCCATCCCGTACACCTCTGAGCTACCATCCAAAGTCCTTCTACTTGGTCTGACCCGATATTCATCCCGTACACCTCTGAGCTACCATCCAAAGTCCTACTTGGTCTGACCCGATATCCATCCCGTACACCTCTGAGCTACCATCCAACGTTCTTCTACCTGGTCTGACCCGATATTCATCCCGTACACCTCTGAGCTACCATCCAAAGTCCTTCTGCCTGGTCTGACCCGATATCCATCCCGTACACCTCTGATCTACCATCCAACGTTCTTCTACCTGGTCTGACCCGATATTCATCCCGTACACCTCTGATCTACCATCCAACGTTCTTCTACCTGGTCTGACCCGATATCCATCCCGTACACCTCTGAGCTACCATCCAAAGTCCTTCTACTTGGTCTGACCTGATATCCATCCCGTATACCTCTGAGCTACCATCCAAAGTCCTTCTACTTGGTCTGACCCGATATTCATCCCGTACACCTCTGAGCTACCATCCAAAGTCCTACCTGGTCTGACCCGATATTCATCCCGTACACCTCTGAGCTACCATCCAAAGTCCTTCTACTTGGTCTGACCCGATATTCATCCCGTACACCTCTGAGCTCCATCCAAAGTCCTTCTACTTGGTCTGACCCGATATTCATCCCGTACACCTCTGAGCTCCATCCAAAGTCCTTCTACTTGGTCTGACCCGATATTCATCCCGTACACCTCTGAGCTACCATCCAAAGTCCTACCTGGTCTGACCCGATATTCATCCCGAACACCTCTGAGCTACCATCCAAAGTCCTTCTACCTGGTCTGACCCGATATCCATCCTGTACACCTCTGAGCTACCATCCAAAGTCCTTCTACCTGGTCTGACCCGATATCCATCCCGTACACCTCTGAGCTACCATCCAAAGTCCTTCTACCTGGTCTGACCCGATATCCATCCCGTACACCTCTGAGCTACCATCCAAAGTCCTTCTACCTGGTCTGACCCGATATCCATCCCGTACACCTCTGAGCTACCATCCAAAGTCCTTCTACCTGGTCTGACCCGATATTCATCCCGTACACCTCTGAGCTACCATCCAAAGTCCTTCTACCTGGTCTGACCCGATATTCATCCCGTACACCTCTGAGCTACCATCCAAAGTCCTTCTACCTGGTCTGGCCAGATATTCATCCCATATGCTCCTGAGTTGGGGGTCCACAAGTTGGCTGCCTGGTCCTATCCTCTGCTCATCTATTACATTCCTGAGTTGGGATCGACTGCCTTGATGGGTCCACTACTCTCCTGAGTTGGGGTCCATACTAGTCGTTCCCCCCCCTCCCCCATATGTCCATTAGAGTCCCTACCAATGGCCAGTAATATAGCGTTCCACACCCCATGGCTATTAATATAGAGTAGTTGTTACCCTCCCCCCATGGCTATTAATACAGAGCCCCCCCATGGCTATTAACCACTTGCCTACTGGGCACTTAAACCCCCCCTCCTATCCAGACCAATTTTCAGCTTTCAGCGCTGACGCAATTTGACTGACAATTACGCGGTCATACAACACAACACTGTACCCAAATTACATTTTTGTAATTTTTTTTCCCCACAAATAGAGATTTCTTTTGGTGGCATTTCATCACTTGTGTGATTTTTATTTTCTGCAAAACAAATAAAAAAAGACCGAAAATTTTGAAGAAAAATATATGTCTTTTTTTTGTTTCAGTTACAAAACTTGGTAAATAAGTACGTTTTTTCCTTCACTGATGGGCACCGATGAGGTGGCATTGATGGGCACTGATGCGCGGCACTGTAGTGTAACGTATTGTACTGATGGATGCCAATCCGTGCCAAAGAATAATGCATGCCAATCAGTGATGGCCATTGATTGGCATCTATTAATCTATTGTGGGCACTGACTGGCATCCCTGGTGGTCTAGGGTGGCATACTTGGTGCTGGGCATCCCTGGTAGTCTGCTGGCATCCCTGGTGGTCCAGTGTGGGCATGCTCATGGGAGGGGGGGTGGTGTGCGCCCCGGGGGCACTGTCAGGTGGCAATGGCAGGTGGCACAAATGAGGCATAATTGCCTCTTCCTCTTCGGGACCGATGTCCCTTGTGGATGAGCCGGTGATCGGCTTTTTTTTCTCCTCACGCTATCAGTGAGGAAAAAAAGAAAATGATTACAGAGCTTTTGTTTACATCATGTGATCAGCTGTCATTGGCTGACAGCTGATCACACGGTAATGGGCCGGCCCCTTACTCCGATCTGTGGTCACCCGAGTCTCAGGGATCACAGTGTGCGCGGGGCGCGTGCATAGGGGAAGCAAAGAGGTTAATATAGAGTCCACCCCCCCCCCACCATAGCCATTAATACAGAGTTGTCCCCCCAATGACCATTTATATAGAGTCACCCACCCATTAATAGAGAGCCCTCCTATAGCTATTAATATACAGTATGTGACAAAAGTAAGTACACCCCTCGGTGACATTTCTTCTCTCTTATGTGACAACACTGAAGAAATGACACTTGTCTACAATGTAAAGTAGTGAGTGTACAGCTTGTATAACAGTGTAAATTTCCTGTCCCCTCAAAATAACTCAACACACAGCCATTAATGTCTAAACCGCTGGCAACAAAAGTCAGTACACCCCCTAAGTGAAAATGTCCAAACTGGGCCCAAAGTGTCAATATTTTGTGTGGCCGCCGTTATTTTCCAGCACTGCCTTCACCCTCTTGGGCATGGAGGTCAGCAGAGCTTCACAGGTCACCACTGGAGTCCTCTTCCCCTCCCCCATGATGACATCACAGAGCTGGTGGATGTTGGAGACCTTCCCCTCCTCCACCTTCCCTCTGAGGATGTCCCACAGATGATCAATAGGGTTTAGGTCTGGAGACATGCTTGGCCAGTCCATCACCTTTACCCTCAGCTTCTTTAGCAAGGCAGTGGTGGTGTTGGAGGTGTGTTTGGGGTGGTTATCATGTTGGAATACTGCCCTGCGGTCCAGTCTCTGAAGGGAGGGGATCATGCTCTGCTTCAGTATGTCACAGTACATGTTGGCATTCATGGTCCCCTCAATGATCTGTAGCCCCCCAGTGCCGGCAGCACTCATGCAGCCCCAGACCATGACACCCCCACCACCATGCCTGACTGTAGACAAGACACACTTGTCTTTGTCCTCCTCACCTGGTTGCCCCCACACACGCTTGTCACCATCTGACACCAAATACCTTTATCTTGGTCTCATCAGAGCACAGGACATGGTTCCAGTAATCCATCTCCTTAGTCTGCTTGTCTTCAGAAAACTGTTTGTGGTCTTTCTTGTGCATCATCTTTAGAAGAGACTTCCTTCTGGGACGACAGCCATGCAGACCAATTTGATGCAGTGTGCGGCGTATGGTCTGAGCACTGACAGGCTGACCCCCCCACCCCTACAACCTCTGCAGCAATGCTGGCAGCACTCATACGTCTATTTCCCAAAGACAACCTCTGGATATGACGCTGATCACGTGACCTCAACTTCTTTGGTGGACCATGACGAGGCCTGTTCTGAGGGGAACCTGTCCTGTTATACCGCTGTATGGTCTTGGCCACCGTGCTGCAGATCAGTTTCAGGGTCTTGGCAATCTTCTTATAGCCTAGGCCATCTTTATGTAGAGCGACAATTCTTATCTTCAGATCCTCAGAGAGTTCTTTGCCATGAGGTGCCATGTTGTACTTCCGGTGACCAGTATGAGAGAGTGAGAGCGATAACACCAAATTTAACACACCTGCTCCCCATTCACACCTGAGACCTTGTAACACTAACGAGTCACATGACACCGGGGGGAGGGAAAATGGCTAATTGTGGCCCAATCTGGACATTTTCACTTAGGGGTGTACTGACTTTTGTTGCCAGCGGTTTAGACATTAATGGCTGTGTGTTGAGTTATTTTGAGGGGACAGGAAATTTACACTGTTATACAAGCTGTACACTCACTACTTTACATTGTAGACAAGTGTCATTTCTTCAGTGTTGTCACATGAAAAGAGAGAAGAAAAGTCACCAAGGGGTGTACTTACTTTTGTGAGATACTGTACAGTCTGCCCCCCCCCTCCCCCTTCCATTAATACAGAGTCATCATCCCACCCCCATGGCTATTAACCCCTTCAATTCTGGGCACTTTCATCCCCTTCCTGCCCAGACCAAAATCTTCAGCTTTCACACTTTGGATGACAATTACTCATGTAAAGCTGTACACAAACTTTTTTATAATTTTTTTCCCCACACAAAAAGAACTTTCTTTTGGTGGGATTTAATCACCACTGGGTTTCTATTTTTTGTGATGAGTGGGGGGGGGGGTTGGAGCTATGGTGCCAATCACTGAAAATCGAACAACCGTGATGTACCGACAGCCGATCTCATTTCCTGAGGCCCTGAAATGTCAGGACAGTACAAATACCCCCCCCCCCCCAAAAAAAAAAAACCCCCCCTTTTTGGAAAGTAGACAGTCCAATGTATTTAGTAACAGGCATGGAGAGTTTTTTTTTTTTTTTAACCACTTTCGGGTCGCCCGCTGTAAGATCGCTGTGCAAATTTGGAGTGACAGAAAGTATTGCAACCTCCGCTATTTTATTCTCAAGGGTGTTAGAAAAAAAAAAAATAATATATAATATAAAATAATATAAAATATAACGTTTGGGGGGTTCTAAGTCATTTTCTAGCAAAAAAAAAAAAAATGGTTTCTAAATTTTTTAACTTTTAAACAACAAATCTAAAAAAAAAAAAAAAAAAAAAAAAAAAAAGAGCCTCGGTCCTTAAAGCGGAGGTCCACCCTAAAATGGACCTTCCGCTCATCGGAATCCCCCCCCACCTCCGGCGCCACAATCGGCACCTTTCAGGGGGGAGGGGGGTGCAGTTACCTGGATAATCCAGGTAACTGCACCCACTTCCGGGCTAGCTCTCTGCGGAAAGGGGCGTACGTTACGCCCCTTTCCGCAAGCGCCCGCCCCCTTCAGCAAGTGCCCCGCTGCCTGCTGGGAAACACACAGCTCCCAGAGGCAGCGGGGACCGCCCGGATTGCGCCGCGCGGCTCGCGCATGCGCAGTAGGGAACCGGGAAATGAAGCCGAAAGGCTCCATTTCCTGATTCCCATACCCAAGGTGGCGGCGGCAGGACCCGACAGACGAGCGAGCGATCGGCTTTGGGTGCCGACATCGCGGGCGCGCTGGACGGGTAAGTGTCACTATTTAAAAGTCAGCAGCTGCAGTATTTGTAGCTGCTGGCTTTTAAAAAAAAAAAAAAAAACGCGGAGTCCCGGTTGACCCCCGCTTTAAGTGGTTAAAGTTGTAATTTTTTTCCAACAATTCTGGAGAAAAAAAAAAAAAAAAAAAAAAAACCGTCACATCAGGTTATTTCTCACACAGAGCATACGTCCAATTACACCCCAAAACACCCTCCTCCTCCTCCTCCTCCTCCTCCTCCCAAGTACGGCGATACCACATAGGGTCGCTTCAAACCATAGAAATGTGGTCTTCCGGATGCGGTCCAGATGCTTTTCTGCATGCGTTTTTTTTTATGCATTCCGGTGCGTTTTTTGATGCAGCCCAGTGCGTTTTCCCACCTCTTTTTTTCTTAACCTTCAATGAGGACAGGGGTGTTCCGGTGCATTTTACAGCATTCCAGTGCAAGAAAAACGCAACATGTTCTACTTTTCTTTTTTCCCTGAAACTGCAAGCAATGGTGTGAACTACGCCATTGAAAACCATATAACCTACTTTCCATGCGTGTTTTTTTTTTCCGAATCAAAAAACGCACTGGACTGCGTGTGGTGTGAACTGGCCGGGGGGGACTTTTACACAGTCTGGCCACATGCAGGGAGCACCGACAGGCGTTCTGGGAACATAAATTACACATCTCATTTCCTGACACACTTTTGAAGGCCATGGAGCACCAGGACAGTGGAATTACCCACTGTGAGACGAACTCAGAGACGGGGCCCTCCGACGCGCCCGCGGACGGGCCCCTCCGACGGGCCCGCAGACAGGCCCTCTGATGCTCCCCAGACAAGCCCTCCGACGGGCCCGCAGACAGGCCCTCCAACGGGCCCTCCGACGGGCCCGCAGACAGGCCCGCAGACAGGCCCGCAGACAGGCTCTCCGATGCGCCGCAGACAAGCCCTCCAATGCGCCGCAGACAAGCCCTCCGATGGGCCCGCAGACAAGCCCTCCGATGGGCCCGCAGACAAGCCCTCCGATGGGCCCGCAGACAGGCCCTCTGACACACCCACAGACAGGCCCTCCAATGCGCCCCAGACAAGCTCTCTGATGGGCCCGCAGACAGGCCCTCTGACACACCCACAGACGGGCCCTCTGTTGTGCCCCAGACTTACCCTCTGATGGGCCCGGGCCCGCAGACGGGCCCTCTTTATTACTGGGCACTCTGTGTTTTACACTGTAAGCAGTAGCTACCCGTTTCCCCGAAAATAAGACCTAGCGTGATTGTCATTGATGGCTGCAATATAAGCCCTACCCCCCCAAATAAGCCTTAAAGTCCTTGTAGGTCCTATTTTCAGGGGAAACGGGGTGGGGCTTATTTGGGGGGGCAGGGCTTATATTGCAGCCATCACCGACAATCACACTAGGTCTCATTTTCGGGTTAACAGGCCAATTGCGGATCAGTGTGTGAGGAGGAGGAGGAGAACCTGGTAACAGGCACTTACCGCGGTTTGTTGATATTTGTGACCAGCTGTGATTGGACGCAGCCGGTCACATGGTAAAGAGACATTTTCATTGGCTCTTTACCTTGATCAGGGAAGGGCTGTGCCCCGAGGGACACACCTCTTTCCCGATCGCCACACGAGCCGGTATACCTGTGCAAGACTGAAGGGGAGGGAGGAGCCGGTACACCTGTGCAAGACTGAAGGGGAGGGACGGAGGGAGGAGCCAGTACACCTGTGCAAGACTGAAGGGGAGGGGCGGAGGGAGGAGCCGGTACACCTGTGCAAGACTGAAGGGGAGGGACGGAGGGAGGAGCCGGTACACCTGTGCAAGACTGAAGGGGAGGGGCGGAGGGAGGAGCGGGTACACCTGTGCAAGACTGAAGGGGAGGGGCGGAGGGAGGAGCCAGTACATCTGTCCAAGACTGAAGGGGGAGGGCAGAGGTCAGCCCCCTTTATCGGAAACTCCTGCACCCCTTCATTGGGAAGGGGGGACCCCCTACACGTCTGCCCGTACAATGTATGCACCAATCCCAAATGCAGAATTTCCTCACCAGTGCTGACAAGCCGCATTAAACAGGTCACACCAGCAACACCGTACACACCATGAAGCCAGAGCTCAGCCCCGCCCACCAGGGGGTGGCACCTAAAACAGTCAACTCCCCCCCCGACAACGACATCTGACAAGTCCCTCCCCCGAGAAGCAGTTTGAGGCAGGAATAAGGCGGATTGCAAAGCTGACATGTTGCAGGCCCTGGGGGGGGGGGGGGGCCCAACCTCATCCTCCCATGACCGGTTCTCTTTCCAGACCCCGAATTCTGTGCCCCCCTCTCCCCCCGCGGTCACTTACCTCTTCCAGCTCATCCTTGGCGTCCAGGCTGGTGGAGACGAACAACTTGACCTTCCCCTTCTGCTCCATGTCGGGTGGGTGGGGTCACCGTTCCGTGTTCACACCCTGTGGGGGGCGGGGACTGTCATATACGATAGGCCTGTCTCTATATATATCCGGGGGGCGGGGCTTCTTATAAATCAAGATCCCGATTGGGCGTTGGGAGTGGCTGAGATTTCAGGGACATCTAAACAAAAATTGGGGGGGGGGGGGGTTCTAGAAAACGAGGTGGCCCTCCACAGCTAGGTATATGGGGGGGGGTTTGTAGGATATACGGGGCCCTGAGATGTATATTTGGGGCTCTGGGAAGGGAGGGGGGGAGAATAAAGGATCAAGGGGCCCCGGGGCCCTTTAATAAGCTGCCCTGAGAAATATAAGGAGGGCCCTGAGGCTGGGACACTACTGAAAAAAAAATAAGGGGGGCCCCTGACTGTGTACTGCGGAAACCTATGTGGCTCCAAGGGCCCCTGGCTGTCTATATAAAAAAAAGGGGCCTCAGGGGCCCCTTAGCTATCTGATAAAGGCCTAGGTGCAAGGAGGGGGCCCCTGGCTGAATATTGGGGATCCCACAATGAAAAAGGGGGCACCTAACTACCTAGTTCCTACCTTAGAGGGGCCCCTGGGGGGTTATTTGTTAAGGAAATAATGGGGCCCCTGGGGGTTTTTATGAAATAAAGGGGCCCCTGCTGGGCTATATGTAAGGAGGGGCCCCTGTCTGGCTATTAGGGACCCCACAAATAGAGGGGGCCCCTGGCTACAAGCGCCTTAGAGGGTATAAAGGGGGCCCTGGCTGTCTCTGAGTGCCCTAAAGGGTAACAAGGGGTCTTATGGGATAAAGGGGGCCCCTGGCTGGCTACAAGGGGGTCCTATGGGATAAAAGGGGCCCCTGGCTGTCTCTGAGGGCCCTAATGGGTAACAAGGGGGTCCTATGGGATAAAGGGGGCCCCTGGCTGGCTACAAGGGGGTTTTATGGGATAAAGGGGGCCCCTTGCTGTCTTTGAGGGTCCTATGCGGCCCAGGCCGTGGACTGGGGGGTTCAGGGGCCCTGTGTGAGGTGGGGGAGGGGCCCCTGTCAGGGTACTGAGGCGCTAAGTTCCGCGGCGCCCCGGCCCTCTCCTAAGCACACACAGGAAAAACCATCCACAGCTCACAACCACCGGCCGGAAGGACCCGCCCCCGGCGCCAGCCGCCATCCAATCCCAGAGCGGGACCGACACCCGCGCGCCCCGCCCTCCGGCGGGACGTAACCAATAGCGGGCGAGCGGAGGAAGTCAGGTGGCAGCGCCGGTGTCTTGTAAAATACAGTCCCCCATCAGAAGCTGTCCCCTGCGTACTGCGCATGCGCAGTACACAGGAACACAGATTCCGAAAATTGCCGAGGACGAACGGCGCCTGCGCCGTGAGTCCAGGTTCTATCCCCACTATCCAAGTGGACATAGAGTTAGAATAAAAAAGAGCCGAGCGGAGCGAGGCCGAGCCCGAAGCGTGGCGAGCGAAGCTCGCCCGCGAGGGGCCCTCTAAAATTCTTAACCCTATGTCCGCTTGGATAGTGGGGCTACGCCTCCACTCACGGCGCAGGCGCCGTTCAACTTCGGACTTTTTCCGAAGCTTCGGCTGCTCCGTACTGCGCATGCGCAGTACGGAGCGGACAGCAAATGATGGCCGGACTGTATTAGGCAGAACACCGGCGCCGCCATGTTTGTGGAGGGCAAGGAGAAGGGGGGTGACCTCATCGGTGGGCGCCGGAAGTCAGGGCAGCATGATGAGAGTGTGCTGTGTTTTGCTAATAGCAACCCCCTCCCCCCTCCTCCTTTTCCTGTTACCTATAGCAACTGATCAGTGTCTCTGCAGTGTGGGCGTTTAACCGCTTCAGCCCCGGAATTTTATATTCCATTTTTTTTAAATTTATTTTATTGCGATGCGGCGCGGCGGCGCTTTAGCTGACCATTGCGCGGTCGTGCGACGTTGTACGCAGACGAAAACCCACGTCCTTTTTATTCCCCCCCGCAAACGGAGATTTCTTTTGGCGGTATTCGATCGCCTCTGCGGGTTTTTATTTTTTGCGCTATAAACAAAAAAAAAAGACCGACAATTTTATTTTTATTTTTTTAAAGTGATAATCTACGTTAAATAAATGTAAAGAAATCAAAATCCCAATATATTGATCGGTTTTCGCAAAAGTTATCAAGTCTACAAGCTACGGGATCGATTTATTTTTTATTTTTTTTATTAGTAATGGTGGCGATCAGCGGGAACTGCGACATTTCAGCGGACAAATCGGAACTGACACAAAAAAAATGCACTGTCACTGTACTAATGACACTAATGGCTGGGAAGGGGTTAACATCAGGGGGGGAGGGCGATCAAAGGGTTAAATGTGTTCCCTATAAATTAGTAATGGGGGGGGGGGGGCAGGGTGTTTTGCCTGGGGTGGGGGTGGGGAATGTAAATATCCGCGGTCCTTGGCAGGAACACAAGATCTCCATCTCCCCCCCCCCCTCTCTGACAGAACGGTGACCTGCCTTGTTTATACGCCGTTCTGCCTCTCTGCTGAACGAAGGGGCGGTCCACCTGCTGATTGGCTCTCACTGTGTCCAATCACAGCGGGGGGAGGGGCGGGTCGTCCGATGGCGCATGCGCACGCGCCCGCACGACCCAGAACTGTCAGATCGTGTACTGGGTTCCTGATCTGGCGCATGAGCGGGACCGCCCTGCCGCGCCGGACCTGCTGATTGGCTCCCACTGTGTCCAATCACAGCGGGGCCGCCCGTGGTGCGCGCGCGCGCGCGCACGACCAAGAACCGTCAGATCGTATGCTAGAGGTTAAAGGGCTGCAGAGACTCCATTGTTCTCGATCAGACACAGACGCTGTCCGATAGCGAGATCGCACCGTTGGGTAGACCCGCGCGCTTCATTTCTTTTCCGAAAAATTAAAAAATTCAGACACGTTTTTTTTTTTTTTCGTTATTTGGAAATGCGGATTTATTCCGAACTACAATACGAGCGCATTTAAAGCGAAGCCGAAATAACGAAACGCAAATTCAAATTCGATACGAAAGCAAAAAAAAAACAAGAATAGAGAAAAAAGGAATAGGAAAAATAGAGTAAAGCTGAACAGGATAGAATAGAAAATAAAAGAATAAAATAAAATAGAAAATAAGGGAATAGAAAAAAGACTAGAATAGAGTGAAATTGAACAGGGCAGCATATAAAATAAAAGAATAGAATAAAATATAATAGAAAATAAAAGAATAGAATAAAATATAATAGAAAATAAAAGAATAGAATAAAATATAATAGAAATAAGGCAACAGAATAGAAAAAAAAGACTAGAATAGAGTGAAATTGAACAGGGCAGCATATAAAATAAAAGAATAGAATAAAATATAATAGAAAATAAAAGAATAGAATAAAATATAATAGAAAATAAGGGAATAGAATAGAAAAAAAGACTAGAATCGAGTGAAATTGAACAGGATAGAATAGAAAATAAAATAATAAAATAAAATAGAAAATAAGGGAATAGAAAAAAGACTAGAATAGAGTGAAATTGAACAGGGCAGCATATAAAATAAAATAATAGAATAAAATATAATAGAAAATAAAAGAATAGAATAAAATATAATAGAAATAAGGCAACAGAATAGAAAAAAAAAGACTAGAATAGAGTGAAATTGAACAGGGCAGCATATAAAATAAAAGAATAGAATAAAATATAATAGAAAATAAAAGAATAGAATAAAATATAATAGAAATAAGGCAACAGAATAGAAAAAAAAAAGACTAGAATAGAGTGAAATTGAACAGGGCAGCATATAAAATAAAAGAATAGAATAAAATATAATAGAAAATAAAAGAATAGAATAAAATATAATAGAAATAAGGCAACAGAATAGAAAAAAAAAGACTAGAATAGAGTGAAATTGAACAGGGCAGCATATAAAATAAAAGAATAGAATAAAATATAATAGAAAATAAAAGAATAGAATAAAATATAATAGAAATAAGGCAACAGAATAGAAAAAAAAGACTAGAATAGAGTGAAATTGAACAGGGCAGCATATAAAATAAAAGAATAGAATAAAATATAATAGAAAATAAAAGAATAGAATAAAATATAATAGAAATAAGGCAACAGAATAGAAAAAAAAAGACTAGAATAGAGTGAAATTGAACAGGGCAGCATATAAAATAAAAGAATAGAATAAAATATAATAGAAAATAAAAGAATAGAATAAAATATAATAGAAATAAGGCAACAGAATAGAAAAAAAAAGACTAGAATAGAGTGAAATTGAACAGGGCAGCATATAAAATAAAAGAATAGAATAAAATATAATAGAAAATAAAAGAATAGAATAAAATATAATAGAAATAAGGCAACAGAATAGAAAAAAAAAGACTAGAATAGAGTGAAATTGAACAGGGCAGCATATAAAATAAAAGAATAGAAAATAAAAGAATAGAATAAAATATAATAGAAATAAGGCAACAGAATAGAAAAAAAAGACTAGAATAGAGTGAAATTGAACAGGGCAGCATATAAAATAAAAGAATAGAATAAAATATAATAGAAATAAGGCAACAGAATAGAAAAAAAAGACTAGAATAGAGTGAAATTGAACAGGCTAGCATATAATATAAAATAATATAATAAAATATAATAGAAAATAAAAGAATAGAATAAAATATAATAGAAAATAAGGGAATAGAATAGAAAAAAGACTAGAATAGAGTGCAACTGAACAGGATAGAATATAATAGAAAATAAAAGAATAGAATACAATTTAATAGAAAATAAAAGAATAAAATATAATAGAAAATAAAGGAATAGAATAGAAAAAAAGACTAGAATAGAGTGCAACTGAACAGGATAGAATAGAAAATAAAAGAATAGAATAACATTTAATAGAAAATAAAAGAATAAAATATAATAGAAAATAAGGGAATAGAATAGAAAAAAAAAACTAGAATAGAGTGCAACTGAACAGGATAGAATAGAAAATAAAAAAATACAATATAAATATAATAGAAATAAGGGAACAGAATAGAAAAACAAGATTAGAATGGAGTGAAACTGAACAGGGTAGCATAGAAAATAAAAGAATAGAATAAAATATAATAGAAAATAAAAGAATAGAATAAAATATAATAGAAAATAAGGGAATAGAATAGAAAAAAAGACGAGAATAGAGAAAAACTGAACAGGATATAATAAGAAATAAAAGAATAGAATAAAATATAATAGAATATAAGGGAATAGAATAGAAAAAAAATGACTGGAATAGAGTGAAATTGAACAGGATAGAATAGAAAATAAAAGAATAGAATAAAATATAATAGAAATAAGGGAACAGAATAGAAAAAAAAAGATTAGAATGGAGTGAAACTGAACAGGGTAGCATCGAAAATAAAAGAATAGAATAAAATATAATAGAAAATAAGGGAATAGAATAGAAAAAAAGACTAGAATAGAGTGAAATTGAACAGGATAGAATAAAAAATAAAAGAATTGAATAAAATATAATAGAAAATAAAAGAATAGAATAAAATATAATAGAAAATAAAAGAATAGAATAAAATATAATAGAAAATAAGGGAATAGAATAGAAAAAAAGACTAGAATAGAGTGAAATTGAACAGGTAGCATAGAAAATAAAAGAATGGAATAAAATATAATAGAAAATAAAAGAATAGAATAAAATATAATAGAAAATAATGGAATAGAATAGAAAAAAAAGACTAGACTAGAGTGAAATTGAACAGGACAGAATAGAAAATAAAAGAATATAATATAAATATAATAGAAAATAAGGGAATGGAATAGAAAAGAAAAAAAGACTAGAATAGAGTGAAACTGAACAGGATAGAATAGAAAATAAAATAATAGAATATAAATATAATATAAAGTAAGGGAATATAATAGACAAAAGACTAGAATAGAGTAAAATCGAACAGGATAAAATATAAAAGAATAGAATAAAATATAATAGAAAATAAGGGAATAGAATAGAAACAATAGAAAATAATGGAAAATAAGAGAAAAACAAAAACAAAATAGAGTCAAATAGAAAGAATATAACCGTCAGAAATTCAAAGAGAATAGAGAAAAACAATAGAATAAAATTAGAATAAAATAGAAAGAATATAACCGTCTTCTAAAATTTCGAATAGAATACAAAAAGATAATAGAATAAAAAAAAGCAATAAAATAGAAGGAATATACCCATCTTCCAAAATTTGAATATCGAATAGAATACATTTGAATAGGATTGAAAAGGATTTGAATAGAAAATTAGAGAATAGAATACAATAGAAAGAATATAACTGTCTCCTGAAATAAAAATTTCAAATATAATAAATTCTAACTGGAAAATGAATTGTTTAAATAAGAAACCAAAACTAAATGTTTTTTTTCGTTCTGTACATGTCCACAATCAGGAGGCCGATATGTCCCCTCCCCCGGGGTCCCACCGGGCCGGCCATGGGCGTGTCCTACCCACAATGCAGTGTGGGGGGGGGAGGAGTTTTTATACAGAGATTGGGGAGGATTATATGAATCCCGTCAGGCCCGCTATGATTGGAGACGGCGGGGGGCCCCTTCTGGCAAAGTCACAGGTTCTTCTCATAAACTACCCCCACCCCACCCCCAACGCCATCTTCACTGCAGTCCCCACATCTCCTGGTACTTCCAGGTATGAGGGATCGGGTGACCTCCTCCCTGGGTGCGGTGCGGCCAATCAGCAGGCAGGTATGTGGAGGCGGGGCAAAAGATCATTAACTCCATGTGACCTCCTCCTAGGCTTCACTGCTCTGTCCATCCACTCAGCAGGCCAGTATGTGCTCTCTGATGTGGCCCTCGGAGTCCTCTGATGTGGCCCTCGGAGTCCTCTGATGTGGCCCTTGAAGCACTCTGATGTGGACTGCAGAGCTCTCTGATGTTGCCCTCGAAGCCTTCTGATTTGGACCACAGAGCCCTCTTATGTGCACCTCAGAGCCCTCTGATGTGGCCCCTCGGAGCACTGTAATGTGGCCCTCTGATGTGGTCCAAGGAGCCCTCTGATGTGGTCCACGGAGCCCTCTGATGTGGTCCAAGGAGCCCTCTGATGTGGTCCACGGAGCCCTCTGATGTGGTCCACGGAGCCCTCTGATGTGGTCCACGGAGCCCTCTGATGTGGCACTCGGAGCCCACTGATGTGGTCCACGGAGCCCTCTGATGTGGTCCAAGGAGCCCTCTGATGTGGTCCACGGAGCCCTCTGATGTGGTCCAAGGAGCCCTCTGATGTGGTCCAAGGAGCCCTCTGATGTGGTCCAAGGAGCCCTCTGATGTGGTCCACGGAGCCCTCTGATGTGGTCCACGGAGCCCTCTGATGTGGTCCAAGGAGCCCTCTGATGTGGTCCACGGAGCCCTCTGATGTGGTCCAAGGAGCCCTCTGATGTGGTCCAAGGAGCCCTCTGATGTGGTCCAAGGAGCCCTCTGATGTGGTCCACGGAGCCCTCTGATGTGGTCCACGGAGCCCTCTGATGTGGTCCACGGAGCCCTCTGATGTGGTCCAAGGAGCCCTCTGATGTGGTCCACGGAGCCCTCTGATGTGGTCCACGGAGCCCTCTGATGTGGTCCACGGAGCCCTCTGATGTGGTCCACGGAGCCCTCTGATGTGGTCCACGGAGCCCTCTGATGTGGTCCACGGAGCCCTCTGATGTGGTCCAAGGAGCCCTCTGATGTGGTCCAAGGAGCCCTCTGATGTGGTCCAAGGAGCCCTCTGATGTGGTCCACGGAGCCCTCTGATGTGGCACTCGGAGCCCTCTGATGTGGTCCACGGAGCCCTCTGATGTGGTCCAAGGAGCCCTCTGATGTGGTCCACGGAGCCCTCTGATGTGGTCCACGGAGCCCTCTGATGTGGCACTCGGAGCCCTCTGATGTGGTCCACGGAGCCCTCTGATGTGGTCCAAGGAGCCCTCTGATGTGGTCCAAGGAGCCCTCTGATGTGGTCCAAGGAGCCCTCTGATGTGGTCCAAGGAGCCCTCTGATGTGGTCCAAGGAGCCCTCTGATGTGGTCCACGGAGCCCTCTGATGTGGTCCACGGAGCCCTCTGATGTGGTCCAAGGAGCCCTCTGATGTGGTCCAAGGAGCCCTCTGATGTGGTCCACGGAGCCCTCTGATGTGGTCCACGGGGCCCTCTGATGTGGTCCAAGGAGCCCTCTGATTTGGTCCACGGAGTTGGGAACATGAACACCATCCCTACAGTCACACACGGAGGTGGGAACATGAACACCATCCCTACAGTCACACACGGAGGGGGGGAACATGAACACCATCCCTACAGTCACACACGGAGGTGGGAACATGAACACCATCCCTACAGTCACACACGGAGGTGGAAACATGAACACCATCCCTACAGTCACACACGGAGGGGGGAACATGAACACCATCCCTACAGTCACACACGGAGGTGGAAACATGAACACCATCCCTACAGTCACACACGGAGGGGGGAACATGAACACCATCCCTACAGTCACACACGGAGGTGGAAACATGAACACCATCCCTACAGTCACACACGGAGGGGGGAACATGAACACCATCCCTACAGTCACACACGGAGGTGGAAACATGAACACCATCCCTACAGTCACACACGGAGGGGGGAACATGAACACCATCCCTACAGTCACACACGGAGGTGGAAACATGAACACCATCCCTACAGTCACACACAGAGGTGGAAACATGAACACCATCCCTACAGTCACACACGGAGGTGGGAACATGAACACCATCCCTACAGTCACACACGGAGGTGGGAACATGAACACCATCCCTACAGTCACACACGGAGGTGGAAACATGAACACCATCCCTACAGTCACACACGGAGGGGGGAACATGAACACCATCCCTACAGTCACACACGGAGGTGGGAACATGAACACCATCCCTACAGTCACACACGGAGGTGGGAACATGATGCTTTGGGGCTGTTTCTCTGATAAAGGTACAGGGAGACTTTGCCGCATTGAGGGGCCAATGGACGGGGCCACGTATTGTAAGATCTTGGAGGAGAACCTTCTTCCCTCATCCAGAACACTGAAGATGGGTCATGGACGGGTCTTCCAGCATGACAATGACCCGAAACATGCCACCAAGGCAACAAAGGAGCGGCTCAAGAAGAAGCACATTAAAGTCACGGAGTGGCCAATCCAGTCTCCAGACCTTAATCCTATAGAAAATTTATGGAGGAGCCGAAACTTCGAGTTGCCAAGAAACCTTCAGGATTTAGAGAAGATCTGTAGAGAAGAGAGGAGAAAATCCCTCCTGAGATGTGGAAACCTCATCACCACCTACAAGAAACGTCTGACCTCTGTGATCGCCAACAAGGGTTTCTCCACCAACTACTAAGGGGGTCAAATACTTATTTTACTCACTGAACTCCATTTATAACATTTGTATCGTGTGATTTTTGGTTGATCTTCTGTCTCCATCATATAAAATACAATGATAGACCCTCCATTTCTATGTAAGTGGGCAAAACTTACACCATCTGCAGGGCAGACGATCAGTATTCCCCCCCCCCCCCCATTGTATCCCAAATTTGGAGGCAGGTCCAGAGCAATGACACACAGACACATTTGGGGGGCCCAGAACGACACACTGGTACTTGGGGATCCCAGAACAATGACACCCTGACACTTGGGGGCCCAGAACAATGACACCCTGACACTTGGGGGGTCCAGAACAATGACACCCTGACACTTGGTGGTCCAGAACAATGACACCCTGACACTTGGGGGCCCAGAACAATGACACCCTGACACTTGGGGGGTCCAGAACAATGACACCCTGACACTTGGTGGTCCAGAACAATGACACCCTGACACTTGGGGGCCCAGAACAATGACACCCTGACACTTGGGGGGTCCAGAACAATGACACCCTGACACTTGGTGGTCCAGAACAATGACACCCTGACACTTGGTGGTCCAGAACAATGACACACTGACACTTGGGGGTCCCATAACAATGACACCCTGACACTTGGGGGTCTCAGAACAATGACACCCTGACACTTGGGGGTCCAGAACAATGACACACTGACACTTTGGGGCCCCAGAACAATGACACCCTTACACTTGGGGTCCAGAACAATGACACCCTTACACTTGGGGGTCCAGAACAATGACACCCTGACACATGGGGGTCCAGAATAATGACACCCTGACACTTGGGGGTCCAGAACAATGACACCCTGACACTAGGGGGTCAAGGAACAATGACACCCTGACACTTGGGGGGTCCAGAACAATGACACCCTGACACTTGGGGGTCTCAGAACAATGACACCCTGACACTTGGGGGTCCAGAACAATGACACCCTGACACTTGGGGGTCCAGAATAATGACACCCTGACACTTGGGGGTCCAGAACAATGACACCCTGACACTAGGGGGTCAAGGAACAATGACACCCTGACACTTTGGGGTCCCAGAACAATGACACCCTGACACTTGGGGGTCCAGAACAATGACACCCTGACACTTGGGGGTCCAGAACAATGACACCCTGACACTTGGGGTCACAGAACAATGACACCCTGACACTTGGGGGTCCAGAACAATGACACCCTGACACTTGGGGGTCCAGAACAATGACACCCTGACACTTGGGGGCCCAGAACAATGACACCCTGACACTTTGGGGTCCCAGAACAATGACACCCTGACACTTGGGGGTCCAGAACAATGACTCCCTGACACTTGGAGATCCAGAACAATGCCACCCTGACACTTGGGGGTCCAGAACAATGACACCCTGACACTTGGGGGTCCAGAACAATGACACCCTGACACATGGGGGTCCAGAACAATGACACCCTGACACATGGGGGTCCAGAACAATGACACCCTGACACTTGGGGGCCCAGAACAATGACACCCTGACACTTTGGGGTCCCAGAACAATGACACCCTGACACTTGGGGATCCAGAACAATGACACACTGACATTTTGGGGTCCCAGAACAATGACACACTGACACTTGGGGATCCAGAACAATGACACCCTGACACTTTGGGGTCCCAGAACAATGACACACTGACACTTGGGGGTCCCAGAACAATGACACCCTGACACTTGGGGGTCCCAGAACAATGACACACTGACACTTGGGGATCCAGAACAATGACACACTGACACTTGGGGGCCCAGAACAATGACACCCTGACACTTGGGGATCCAGAACAATGACACCCTGACACTTGGGGATCCAGAACAATGACACCCTGACACTTGGGGATCCAGAACAATGACACCCTGACACTTGGGGATCCAGAACAATGACACACTGACACTTGGGGATCCAGAACAATGACACCCTGACACTTGGGAGTCCCAGAACAATGACACACTGACACTTGGGAGTCCCAGAACAATGACACCCTGACACTTGGGGTCCCAGAACAATGACACCCTGACACTTGGGGGTCCCAGAACAATGACACCCTGACACTTGGGGTCCAGAACAATGACACCCTGACACTTGGGGGCCCAGAACAATGACACCCTGACACTTGGGGGTCCAGAACAATTACTCCCTGACACTTGGGGGTCCAGAACATTGAGACACTGATACTTAGGGTCCCAAAGCAATGAAAACTTGGGGGCCCCCATTACACTGACACTTGGGGGGCCCAGAACAATGACACCCTTGGGGGCCCCGGTACTCTGACACACCGGGAGGACACAGAAAGCTCCTTCCCTTTTGTTATTTCTATACATTGTTGCTCCTCTGAGCGGCTCTTATTATGCGGCAGTGATTACCCGTCCGGCGGCTTATATAAAGCTTTATCTGTCGTCTCCATACAGACATAATGGACAATCCCGGATCTCTAATGCGCCATTTCTCTCCTTATTGTTTACAACCTCCCAGGCAGAGCAGAACCCGGCGCTTCCATTATCTTTAATTAAACTGCAGCAGAGCGACAGGCAGAGTCGTATTCTGGATGGAGAATGGAATGGCGGTGTTGGGGGGGGGGGAGGGGGGGCTCTAGCTTTGGGCATATACAATGCAGAGTGAGTGTCCGCCAAGGGAAGGGGGCAATAAGGAGTTAAGTCAAAGAAAAGGGTTCAGAATAGAGACTTTCCAGCAATATAACTGCTTTTGTCACTTAGGAAGCGAAATTGGTGCCATTTACGTGGAAGTTCTGGGATTGGGAACGGTCAATGAGATGCTATAGATTGTAACAATCGATCAGATCAATGCTCAGCCATGGGCTATCTGGTGATTGGGTTGTACTTTGACCCCTGTAGTAGTTGTAGGAGTAGTTGGTCATATTCATCTGGACTTGTTCTGTGATGTTGAAGATCTTTTCGTAGTTTCAGCCACGTCCTGGAAAAATGGTGGGGTTGAGATGTTATGGGAAAAGACAATTCTATGGAGGACGGTGAGGTGTAGATTTTGGACAATTGGACCAAGAGATGTGATAGAGAACATCTACATCAAACTGGAACAACCCTCATTGAACAGGGGTGGGGGCCATCTACGATAAACTGGAATAACAATCATTGAACAGGGGTGGGGGCCATCTACATCAAACTGGAATACCCATCATTGAACAGAGGTGGGGGCCATCTACATCAAACTGGAATACCCATCATTGAACAGGGGTGGGGGCCATCTACATCAAACTGGAACACCCATCATTGAACAGGGGTGGGGGCCATCTACATCAAACTGGAACACCCATCATTGAACAGGGGTGGGGGCAATCTACATCAAACTGGAACACCCATCATTGAACAGGGGTGGGGGCCATCTACATCAAACTGGAAGAACCATCATTGAACAGGGGTGGGGGCCATCTACATCAAACTGGAACACCCATCATTGAACAGGGGTGGGGGCCATCTACATCAAACTGGAATAACAATCATTGAACAGGGGTGGGGGCCATCTACGTTAAACTGGAATAACAATCATTGAACAGGGGTGAAGGCCATCTACGTCAAACTGGAACACCCATCATTGAACAGGGGTGGGGGCCATATACATCAAACTGGAACACCCATCATTGAACAGGGGTGGGGGCCATCTACGTCAAACTGGAACACCCATCATTGAACAGGGGTGGGGGCCATCTACATCAAACTGGAACACCCATCATTGAACAGGGGTGGGGGCCATCTACGTCAAACTGGAACACCCATCATTGAACAGAGGTGGGGGCCATCTACATCAAACTGGAACACCCATCATTGAACAGGGGTGGGGGCCATCTACATCAAACTGGAACACCCATCATTGAACAGGGGTGGGGGCCATCTACGTCAAACTGGAACACCCATCATTGAACAGAGGTGGGGGCCATCTACATCAAACTGGAACACCCATCATTGAACAGGGGTGGGGGCCATCTACATCAAACTGGAACTCCCATCATTGAACAGGGGTGGGGGCCATCTATATCAAACTGGAAGAACCATCATTGAACAGGGGTGGGGGCCATCTACATCAAACTGGAATACCCATCATTGAACAGGGGTGGGGGCCATCTACATCAAACTGGAACACCCATCATTGAACAGGGGTGGGGGCCATCTACATCAAACTGGAAGAACCATCATTGAACAGGGGTGGGGGCCATCTACATCAAACTGGAAGAACCATCAATGAACAGGGGTGGGGGCCATCTACATCAAACTGGAACACCCATCATTGAACAGGGGTGGGGGCCATTTACATCAAACTGGAAGAACCATCATTGAACAGGGGTGGGGGCCATCTACGTTAAACTGGAATAACAATCATTGAACAGGGGTGAAGGCCATCTACGTCAAACTGGAACACCCATCATTGAACAGGGGTGGGGGCCATCTACATCAAACTGGAATACCCATCATTGAACAGGGGTGGGGGCCATCTACGTCAAACTGAAACACCCATTATTGAACAGGGGTGGAGGCCATCTACATCAAACTGGAAGAACCATCATTGAACAGGGGTGGGGGCCATCTACATCAAACTGGAAGAACCATCAATGAACAGGGGTGGGGGCCATCTACATCAAACTGGAAGAACCATCAATGAACAGGGGTGGGGGCCATCTACATCAAACTGGAACAACCATCATTGAACAGGGGTGGGGGCCATCTACGTTAAACTGGAATAACAATCATTGAACAGGGGTGAAGGCCATCTATGTCAAACTGGAACACCCATCATTGAACAGGGGTGGGGGCCATATACATCAAACTGGAACAAACATCATTGAACAGGGGTGGGGGCCATCTACGTCAAACTGGAACACCCATCATTGAACAGGGGTGGGGGCCATATACATCAAACTGGAACAAACATCATTGAACAGGGGTGGGGGCCATCTACATCAAACTGGAACACCCATCATTGAACAGGGGTGGGGGCCATCTACATCAAACTGGAAGAACCATCATTGAACAGGGGTGGGGGCCATCTACATCAAACTGGAACACCCATCATTGAACAGGGGTGGGGGCCATCTACATCAAACTGGAAGAACCATCATTGAACAGGGGTGGGGGCCATCTACATCAAACTGGAAGAACCATCATTGAACAGGGGTGGGGGCCATCTACATCAAACTGGAATACCCATCATTGAACAGGGGTGGGGGCCATCTACATCAAACTGGAAGAACCATCAATGAACAGGGGTGGGGGCCATCTACATCAAACTGGAACAACCATCATTGAACAGGGGTGGGGGCCATCTACGTTAAACTGGAATAACAATCATTGAACAGGGGTGAAGGCCATCTATGTCAAACTGGAACACCCATCATTGAACAGGGGTGGGGGCCATATACATCAAACTGGAACAAACATCATTGAACAGGGGTGGGGGCCATCTACGTCAAACTGGAACACCCATCATTGAACAGGGGTGGGGGCCATATACATCAAACTGGAACAAACATCATTGAACAGGGGTGGGGGCCATCTACATCAAACTGGAACACCCATCATTGAACAGGGGTGGGGGCCATCTACATCAAACTGGAAGAACCATCATTGAACAGGGGTGGGGGCCATCTACATCAAACTGGAACACCCATCATTGAACAGGGGTGGGGGCCATCTACATCAAACTGGAAGAACCATCATTGAACAGGGGTGGGGGCCATCTACATCAAACTGGAAGAACCATCATTGAACAGGGGTGGGGGCCATCTACATCAAACTGGAATACCCATCATTGAACAGGGGTGGGGGCCATCTACATCAAACTGGAAGAACCATCATTGAACAGGGGTGGGGGCCATCTACATCAAACTGGAAGAACCATCATTGAACAGGGGTGGGGGCCATCTACATCAAACTGGAATACCCATCATTGAACAGGGGTGGGGGCCATCTACATCAAACTGGAAGAACCATCAATGAACAGGGGTGGGGGCCATCTACATCAAACTGGAACAACCATCATTGAACAGGGGTGGGGGCCATCTACGTTAAACTGGAATAACAATCATTGAACAGGGGTGAAGGCCATCTATGTCAAACTGGAACACCCATCATTGAACAGGGGTGGGGGCCATATACATCAAACTGGAACAAACATCATTGAACAGGGGTGGGGGCCATCTATGTCAAACTGGAACACCCATCATTGAACAGGGGTGGGGGCCATATACATCAAACTGGAACAAACATCATTGAACAGGGGTGGGGGCCATCTACATCAAACTGGAACACCCATCATTGAACAGGGGTGGGGGCCATCTACATCAAACTGGAAGAACCATCATTGAACAGGGGTGGGGGCCATCTACATCAAACTGGAACACCCATCATTGAACAGGGGTGGGGGCCATCTACATCAAACTGGAAGAACCATCATTGAACAGGGGTGGGGGCCATCTACATCAAACTGGAAGAACCATCATTGAACAGGGGTGGGGGCCATCTACATCAAACTGGAATACCCATCATTGAACAGGGGTGGGGGCCATCTACATCAAACTGGAAGAACCATCAATGAACAGGGGTGGGGGCCATCTACATCAAACTGGAACAACCATCATTGAACAGGGGTGGGGGCCATCTACGTTAAACTGGAATAACAATCATTGAACAGGGGTGAAGGCCATTTACATCAAACTGGAACACCCATCATTGAACAGGGGTGGGGGCCATATACATCAAACTGGAACAAACATCATTGAACAGGGGGTGGGGCCATCTACGTCAAACTGGAACACCCATCATTGAACAGAGGTGGGGGCCATCTACATCAAACTGGAACAACCATCATTGAACAGGGGTGGGGGCCATCTACATCAAACTGGAACAACCATCATTGAACAGGGGTGGGGGCCATCTACATCAAACTGGAATACCCATCATTGAACAGGGGTGGGGGCCATCTACATCAAACTGGAACAAACATCATTGAACAGGGGTGGGGGCCATCTACATCAAACTGGAAGAACCATCATTGAACAGGGGTGGGGGCCATCTACATCAAACTGGAATACCCATCATTGAACAGGGGTGGGGGCCATCTACATGAAACTGGAACAAACATCATTGAACAGGGGTGGGGGCCATCTACATCAAACTGGAACACCCATCATTAAACAGGGGTGGAGGCCACCTACATCAAACTGGAACACCCATCACTAAATGGGGTAGGGACCATTTACATTAAACTAGAACACCCATCAATGAGCAAGGGTGAAGGCCATCTACAACAAACTGGAACACCCATCCTTGAACTGGACTGAAAGTCATCTACAACAAACTGGAACACCCATCCCTGAACTGGACTGAAGGTCATCTACAACAAACTGGAACACCCATCAATTTACAGGGGTGGAGGCCATCTACCTCAAACTGGAACAGCTATCACTGAACAGGGGTGGGGGGCCATCTATGTCAAACTGGAACGACCATCTCTGAACAGATGTAGTGGCCATCTAAATCAAGATGAAACAACCATCACGGAACAGGGATGTTTGACATCTAAAGTATGTCAAACTAGAACAACCATCATTAAACATGAGTGGAGGCCATCTAAATCAACCTGGACCTTCCATCATTGAACAAGGCTGGAGGCCATCTATGTCAAACTGGAACAACCATTAACCAACAGGGGTGGAGACCATCTACATAAAACTGGAACAACCATCACTGGACAAGTGTAGAGGCCATCTACTTCAAACTGGAACACCTACCTAATGAACGGGGGTAGGGGCGTCTAAATCAAGCTAGAACAACCATCATTAAACAAGAGTGGAGGCCATCTACATGAAACTGGAACACCCATCATTGAATAGTTGTGGGTCCCATCTGCATAATACTGAAACACCCACCAATGAACAGGGCTAGGAGCCATCCGGATTAAATTGGAACATCCATCATTGAATAGGGGTGGAGGCTTTCAACACCATCGGTCTTTCACATATAATGGCGTTTTACCAACTCTACCCCAGTGCATAGACAACATTTCACACCTTCAGCCCTGCAACTTGAAGAGTTAACACCTATACAGACCCTGGACACCAAGGATGGGATTATGTAACTAGAACAGGCTGGTTCCACAACTTCCACACCTCCCACCCTGTTCTTGGACAATCAACATCTCCTTTGAAACATTCCATGGTCACTAGATGAAGGTGTCTATGTGGACACAAATGCCGGGGGAAGGTTTCTGAACTGGAGAATTGGATAAGCTACAAAATGTCACATTACAGAACAGGTCCAGTTGGAGGTGACCAATTACTACTAGATACAGTGTGGCCGGAGAAATGAGATTCTTCACAGAAGTACTTGACAACCGTCATCGTAAAAAAAAATTGTTCAGCTGCCCCAAGAACCGTCGCACCCTCCGCATGCATTGTCCATGCATGTTCTTTTCTAGTCAAGGTTGGTAATCTGGGCTCAAGAACCTTCAGTGCTCGCTGCCCTGCTAACGGGGAAGACTCTACAAATGGTAGATGGCATAATCCTGTGAATGTGGTCTTCAGTCAAATGGCAGCTGGGTGGGAGCTCTCTGGTTCCGGATGGACGTCATATGACGTTCTCCCCAAAACTCGTGTCCCGCGAGCTCCACGTGCTGAGCTGGGGTGTGATCTATCACCTGCTGTGTCTACCGGCCTACAGCCAGTACCATGTGATTGCTGTGACCAATCACAGCAGATCACATGAGAATTGTACACAATGGATGGCTTCCATTCATACCATCCGTTGTGTACTATTGTGTTGATCTCTGTGATTGGTCGCAGTGATCACATGGTACAGACAGGGCCAATCACAGCTGATAGCAAGAGTAAACGCTGCTGAATGAATCGACTTTATTTAGTAAAATGGTTGCTTATAACTATGATATTCACTGTTATAAGCAATCATAGTATGCAAAAAAAAAAAAGTGTCAAAAAATTAAAATTTATTTAAAGAATTGAAAAAAAAATTAAGATCGTCTCCGATTGTCTCTATGGCCTTGAAGGGCCAGAGCAACGGCATCAAATGTCAAATGTGTACAGTGTTACATGACCGCGCAATTGTCATTCAAAGTGCGACAGCGCTGAAAGCTGAGAATTGGCCTGGGCAGGAAGGGGGTGAAAGTCCTCGGTATTGAAGACTGATCATAGTTGGAGGTGCCCTCAGCGATCTGGTGGTCTGACTCGACGCTTGGTGGTGATTCCCCAATGTTAAGCCCCTGGTTGAGCTGAGTAAGCGCTCACACAGGGAATTCTCCATGAATTTGGTAATGAACCCTTCCAGACCACCTCATGGCTCAGGATTCACCCCGTACAAACATGGGGCCTCCAACTGCTCATTCACTTGAGAATTGGCCTGGGCAGGAAGGGGGTGAAAGTCCTTGGTATTGAAGACTGACCATAGTTGGAGGTGCCCTCAGAGATCTGGTGGTCTGACTCGATTCTTGGTGGTGATTCACCAATGTTAAGCCTCCGTGAATTCGGTAATGAACCCTTCCAGACCACCTCATGGCTCAGGATTCCCCCCCCCCCCCCGTACAAACAGGGGGCCTCCAACTGCTCCTTCACTTGAGAATTGGCCCATCCATGCCCAACATCCATTCCCACCTCATTCAAAGTGCGACCGAGCCAAGAGATGAGAATTGGCCTGGGCAGGAAGGGGGTGACAGCGCCCCGGTATTGAAGACTGATCATAGTTGGAGGTGCCCTCAGAGATCTGGTGGTTTGACTCGATGCTTGGTGGTGATTCACCAATGTTAAGCCTCCGAATTCGGTAATGAACCCTTCCAGACCACCTCATGGCTCAGAATTCCCCCCGTACAAACAGGGGGCCTCCAACTGCTCCTTCACTTGCAGAGGATTGGCCCATCCATGCCCAACATCCATTCCCACCTCCGATCTGTAGGGCTTGCTCATACTTGTAGATATTAAGACACGTCTAAGCAGTAGACCGCCAGGGCTGCTCCTTGTGGGGGGGTGGTCAGAGATTTATGAGTGTTCCACCATGCGTGCTTCATTCCTGGAAACACGTCAAGGTAAAAATGGATCTCCTGCAGGGAACGTGACACAGGGGTGACACCGCGGAAAGCGTAAATCACAATCCTGCATAGTTAAGGCCAGCAATCCGGACTCAATTTCTCAGCAGTTCTTAAATCTTCGGTAATGAGAACCTTCCATGATTGCAGCCTTGCTGTTAACCTCTACACCACCCGATCCCCGCCACCGACACCGAGATCCCGGCTCTAGATCTTCTGAAATTTGTATGAAGTTTTGTTTACTAAAAATGTATGAATCTGAAATCATTGGTGTCAGTGAAGAGTGGTCTCCTAGGAGAGATCCCCCTAAATCTTTTGTGGTCTCCTAGGAGAGAACCTCCTAAATCGTTGGTGTCAGTGGAGAGTGGCCTCCTAGAAGAGAACCCCCTAAATCGTTGGTGTCAGTGGAGAGTGGCCTCCGAGAAGAGAACCCCCTAAATCGTTGGTGTCAGTGGAGAGTGGCCTCCTAGAAGAGAACCCCCTAAATCGTTGGTGTCAGTGGAGAGTGGCCTCCTAGAAGAGAACCCCCTAAATCGTTGGTGTCAGTGGAGAGTGGCCTCTTAGAAGAGAACCCCCTAAATCATTGGTGTCAGTGGAGAGTGGCCTCCTAGAAGAGAACCCCCTAAATCGGTGGTGTCAGTGGAGAGTGGCCTCCTAGAAGAGAACCCCCTAAATCGTTGGTGTCAGTGGAGAGTGGCCTCCTAGAAGAGAACCCCCTAAATCGGTGGTGTCAGTGGAGAATGGCCTCCTAGAAGAGAACCCCCTAAATCGTTGGTGTCAGTGGAGAGTGGCCTCCTAGAAGAGAACCCCCTAAATCATTGGTGTCAGTGGAGAGTGGCCTCCTAGAAGAGAACCCCCTAAATCGGTGGTGTCAGTGGAGAGTGGCCTCCTAGAAGAGAACCCCCTAAATCGTTGGTGTCAGTGGAGAGTGGCCTCCTAGAAGAGAACCCCCTAAATCGGTGGTGTCAGTGGAGAATGGCCTCCTAGAAGAGAACCCCCTAAATCATTGGTGTCAGTGGAGAGTGACCCCTAGGAGAGAACCCCTTAAATCATTGGTGTCAGTGGAGAGTGGCCTCCTAGAAGAGAACCCCCTAAATCGTTGGTGTCAGTGGAGAGTGGCCTCCTAGAAGAGAACCCCCTAAATCGTTGGTGTCAGTAGAGAGTGGCCTCCTTGAATAGAACCCCCTAAATTGTTGGTGTCAGTGGAGAGTGGCCTCCTAGGAGAGAACCCCTTAAATCATTGGTGTCAGTGGAGAGTGGCCTCCTACGAGAGAACCCACTTAATCACTGATGTCAGTGGAGAGTGGCCTTCTAGAAGAGAACCCCCTAAATCATTGGTGTCAGTGGAGAGTGGCTTCCTAGGAGAGAACACCCTAAATCGTTGTTGTCAGTGAGATAGTGGCCCCTAGGAGAGAGCACCCTAAATCATCAGTGTCAGTGGGATAGTGGGCTTCAAAGAAGAACCCCCCCCCCCCAAATCTTTGGAGTCAGTGGGATCATGGCTGCAGGAGGGAACAGTCCCTAAATCATTGGTGTCAGTGGCCCCCAGGAGAGAACACCCAGGAGAGAATAACCCCTAAATTATTGATGTTGGTGGTATAGGGGCCCCCTAGGGAAAAAAAGCCACCATATTTTTGATACCAGTGAGATAATGGACCCCTGGGAATAATGGCCCCCAAATCATTGGTGTCAGTAGTACAGTGACCCACCAGGGAAGAATAGCCCCCCAGGCCATTGGTGTCAGTGGGATAGTGGCTCCAAGGAGTGAATAGCCCCCACATCATTGCTGTCAGTGGATAGTGGCCCCTAGAAGAGAACACCCTAAAACATTGATGTCAGTTGATAGTGGGCCTCAGGGAAGAATACCCCCCCAAATAATTGGTGTCAGTGGGATAGTGGCCGCTAGTAGAGAACACCCTAAATCATGGTGTCAGTGGAGAGTGGCCTCCTAGGAGAGAACCCCCTAAATCATTGGTGTCAGTGGGATAGTGGCCCCTAGGAGAGGACCCCCTAAATCATGGTGTCAGTGGATAGTGACCCCTAGAAGAGAACACTCTAAATCATGGTGTCAGTGGAGTATGGACCCCTAGGAGAGAGCACCCTAAATCATGGTGTCAGTGGGATAGTGGCCCCTAGGAGAGAACACCCTAAATCATGGTGTCAGTGGAGAGTGGCCTCCTAGAAGAGAACCTCCTAAATCATTGGTGTCAGTGGGATAGTGGCCCCTAGGAAAGGACCCCCTAAATCATGGTGTCAGTGGGATAGTGGCCCCTAGGAAAGGACCCCCTAAATCATTGGTGTCAGTGGATTGCGGCCCCCTAGGAGAGAGCACCCTAAATCATTGGTGTCAGTGGATAATGACCCCTAGAAGAGAACACCCTAAATCATTGGCGCCAGTGGATAGTGGCCCTCAGGAGAGAATAGCCCCTCAAATCCTTGATGTCAGTAGGATAGTGGCCCCCTAGGAGAGAACACCCTAAATCATTGGCGTCAGTGGGATAGTGGGCCTCAGGGAAGACTAGCCCCCCCCCCCCAATCTTTGGTGTCAGTGGGATCATGGCCCCAGGAGAGAATAGCCCCCAAATCATTGGTGTCAGTGGGGCTCATTTTTGCCAATTAATAGTGGCATCCAGGAAAGAATACCCCCCCCCCCCCCCCATACATTGATGTCAGTGGGGTAGTCCCCTCCAGGAAGTGTATACTACCAAATCCTATACACTTCCAGATCTCCTCATGGCTCGGGACTAACCCCACACAGACAGATTGTCTTGAGCCCATTTCTTGCAAAGGATTGGCCCACCGGTGCCCCGATTTCATTGCCATCTCTGACATGCGGGGCCTACTGGTACTTCTAAAGAGGCGGCAAAGCCATACAACCGCCTGGTCTGTTCTGTGGAGGCTCTCGCCTTCATCGTTCCTAGAAACATGTGAAGGTTGAAGTGGATCTTGCGATGGGAGCGTGACACGGGGGTGACACCGCGCAACGCGTAAGTCACAATTGTGCGGAGGAAGTGGGGGGAGGGGATGGGGGGATTATGGCAGAGTGCAGGAACAATTGTTGAATTTACACGGCTGTGCGTCTAATGAGCATACCGGAAACCACACGTGTGGGAGAGACGCCTTCTCACATCATTACCTCCTCATGCCAATTACCAGAGACAACGGGGGCTCCTCTAATCCCAGGAATGAGAGTTGGCGTCTTAAAGAGGACCCACCACCTTCTGCAGGATGGCAGAGCGTGCCGCCGCGACGGAGACACCGCATTTTACTTTTCTTATTGCCAGAGATAAAAGGAAAGATTTTCAGTATGAACCTGAGATGAAGAACACGGGGACAGGTCCGCCAACTAGGAACACGGGGACAGGTCCGCCAACTAGGAACACGGGGACAGGTCCGCCAACTAGGAACACGGGGACAGGACCTTCCACTAGGAACACGGAGACAGGACCTTCAACTAGGAACACGGGGAAAGGACCTTCAACTAGGAACACGGGGACAGGTCCGCCAACTAGGAACACGGGGACAGGTCCGCCAACTAGGAACACGGGGACAGGACCTTCAACTAGGAACACGGGGACAGGACCTTCAACTAGGAACACGGGGACAGGACCTTCAACTAGGAACACGGGGACAGGTCCGCCAACTAGGAACACGGGGACAGGACCTTCAACTAGGAACACGGGGACAGGACCTTCAACTAGGAACACGGGGACAGGTCCGCCAACTAGGAACACGGGGACAGGTCCGCCAACTAGGAACACGGGGACAGGACCTTCAACTAGGAACACGGGGACAGGACCTTCAACTAGGAACACGGGGACAGGACCTTCAACTAGGAACACGGGGACAGGTCCGCCAACTAGGAACACGGGGACAGGTCCGCCAACTAGGAACACGGGGACAGGACCTTCAACTAGGAACACGGGGACAGGACCTTCAACTAGGAACACGGGGACAGGACCTTCAACTAGGAACACGGGGACAGGACCTTCAACTAGGAACACGGGGACAGGACCTTCAACTAGGAACACGGAGACAGGACCTTCAACTAGGAACACGGGGACAGGTCCGCCAACTAGGAACACGGGGACAGGTCCGCCAACTAGGAACACGGGGACAGGACCTTCAACTAGGAACACGGGGACAGGACCTTCAACTAGGAACACGGGGACAGGACCTTCAACTAGGAACACGGGGACAGGACCTTCAACTAGGAACACGGGGACAGGACCTTCAACTAGGAACACGGGGGCAGGACCTTCAACTAGGAACACGGGGACAGGACCTTCAACTAGGAACACGGGGGCAGGACCTTCAACTAGGAACACGGGGGCAGGACCTTCAACTAGGAACACGGGGGCAGGTCCGCCAACTAGGAACACGGGGACAGGACCTTCAACTAGGAACACGGGGGCAGGACCTTCAACTAGGAACACGGGGACAGGACCTTCAACTAGGAACACGGGGACAGGTCCGCCAACTAGGAACACGGGGACAGGACCTTCAACTAGGAACACGGGGGCAGGACCTTCAACTAGGAACACGGGGACAGGACCTTCAACTAGGAACACGGGGACAGGACCTTCAACTAGGAACACGGGGACAGGACCTTCAACTAGGAACACGGGGGCAGGACCTTCAACTAGGAACACGGGGACAGGACCTTCAACTAGGAACACGGGGGCAGGTCCGCCAACTAGGAACACGGGGACAGGACCTTCAACTAGGAACACGGGGGCAGGACCTTCAACTAGGAACACGGGGACAGGACCTTCAACTAGGAACACGGGGACAGGACCTTCAACTAGGAACACGGGGGCAGGTCCGCCAACTAGGAAGACGGGGACAGGTCCGCCAACTAGGAACACGGGGACAGGTCCGACAACTAGGAACACGGGGACAGGTCCTTCAACTAGGAACACGGGGACAGGACCTTCCACTAGGAACACGAAGACGATACCTCCAACTAGGAACACGGGGACATGACCTCCAACTAGGAACACGGGGACAGGACCTTCAACTAGGAACACGGGGACAGGACCTTCAACTAGGAACACGGGGACAGGACCTTCAACTAGGAACACGGGGACAGGTCCGCCAACTAGGAACACGGGGACAGGTCCGCCAACTAGGAACACGTGGACAGGACCTTCAACTAGGAACACGGGGACAGGACCTTCAACTAGGAACACGGGGACAGGTCCGCCAACTAGGAACACGGGGACAGGTCCGCCAACTAGGAACACGGGGACAGGTCCACCAACTAGGAACACGGGGACAGGACCTTCAACTAGGAACACGGGGACAGGACCTTCAACTAGGAACACGGGGACAGGTCCGCCAACTAGGAACACGGGGACAGGTCCGCCAACTAGGAACACGGGGACAGGACCTTCAACTAGGAACACTGGGACAGGACCTTCAACTAGGAACACGGGGACAGGTCCGCCAACTAGGAACACGGGGACAGGTCCGCCAACTAGGAACACGGGGACAGGTCCGCCAACTAGGAACACGGGGACAGGTCCTTCAACTAGGAACACGGGGACAGGACCTTCAACTAGGAACACGGGGACAGGTCCGCCAAATAGGAACACGGGGACAGGACCTTCCACTAGGAACACGGGGACAGGTCCACCAACTAGGAACACGGGGACAGGTCCGCCAACTAGCAACACGGGGACAGGTCCGCCAACTAGGAACACGGGGACAGGTCCTTCAACTAGGAACACGTGGGCAAAACAACCAACTAGGAACACGGGGACAGGACCTTCAACTAGGAACACGGGGACAGGACCTTCAACTAGGAACACGGGGACAGGTCCACCAACTAGGAACACGGGGACAGGACCTTCAACTAGGAACACGGGGACAGGTCCACCAACTAGGAACACGGGGACAGGTCCGCCAACTAGGAACACGGGGACAGGTCCGCCAACTAGGAACACGGGGACAGGTCCTTCAACTAGGAACACGGGGACAGGTCCGCCAACTAGGAACACGGGGACAGGTCCGCCAACTAGGAACACGGGGACAGGTCCGCCAACTAGGAACACGGGGACAGGTCCGCCAACTAGGAACACGGGGACAGGTCCTTCAACTAGGAACACGGGGACAGGTCCGCCAACTAGGAACACGGGAACAGGTCCGCCAACTAGGAACACAGGGACAGGTCCGCCAACTAGGAACACGGGGACAGGTCCGCCAACTAGGAACACGGGGACAGGTCCTTCAACTAGGAACACGGGGACAGGACCTTCAACTAGGAACACGGGGACAGGTCCTTCAACTAGGAACACGGGGACAGGTCCGCCAACTAGGAACACGGGGACAGGACCTTCAACTAGGAACACGGGGACAGGACCTTCAACTAGGAACACGGGGACAGGACCTTCATTTAGGAACACGGGGACAGGTTCGCCAACTAGGAACACGGGGACAGGACCTTCAACTAGGAACACGGAGATAGGTCCGCCAACTAGGAACACGGGGACAGGTCCGCCAACTAGGAACACGGGGACAGGACCTTCAACTAGGAACACGGGGACAGGACCTTCAACTAGGAACACGGGGACAGGTCCGCCAACTAGGAACACGGGGACAGGACCTTCAACTAGGAACACGGGGACAGGACCTTCAACTAGGAACACGGGGACAGGTCCGCCAACTAGGAACATGGGGACAGGTCCGCCATCTAGGAACACGGGGACAGGTCCGCCAACTAGGAACACGGGGACAGGACCTTCAACTAGGAACACGGGGACAGGACCTTCAACTAGGAACACGGGGACAGGTCCGCCAACTAGGAACACGGGGACAGGTCCGCCAACTAGGAACACGGGGACAGGACCTTCAACTAGGAACACGGGGACAGGTCCGCCAACTAGGAACACGGGGACAGGACCTTCAACTAGGAACACGGGGACAGGACCTTCAACTAGGATCACGGGGACAGGTCCGTCAACTAGGAACACGGGGACAGGACCTTCAACTAGGAACACGGGGACAGGACCTTCAACTAGGAACACGGGGACAGGACCTTCAACTAGGATCACGGGGACAGGTCCGCCAACTAGGAACACGGGGACAGGACCTTCAACTAGGAACACGGGGACAGGTCCGCCAACTAGGAACACGGGGACAGGACCTTCAACTAGGAACACGGGGACAGGACCTTCAACTAGGATCACGGGGACAGGTCCGTCAACTAGGAACACGGGGAAAGGACCTTCAACTAGGAACACAGGGACATGACCTCAAAGGAACATGGGAACAGGACCTCCAGCTAGGAACACAGAGACAGGACCTTAAACTAGGAACACGAGCACATGACCGTAAACTAAGAGCATAGGGACACATCCTCCAATTAGGAACACGGGGGGAGGTCCTCCAACTAGGAACATGGGGACAGGACCTCCAACTAGGAACATGGGGACAGGGCCTTCAACTAGGAACATGGGGACATGGCCTCTAACTAGGAACACGGGGACAGGACCTCCAACTAGGAACACGAGGTCAGGACCTCCAACTAGGAACATGGGGACAGGACCTTCAACTAAGAACACGGGGACATGACCTCCAACTAGGAACATGGGGACAGGACCTCCAACTAGGAATGCAGAGACAGGACCTTTGATTTAGGAAGACGGGGACAGGACCTCCAACTAGGAACACGGGGACAGGACCTCCAACTAGGAATGCAGAGACAGGACCTTTATTTAGGAACATGGGAACAGGACCTCCAACTAGGAACACGAGGACAGGACCTCCAATTAGGAACATGGGGACAGGACCTTCAACTAAGAACATGGGGACAGGACCTCCAACTAGTAACATGGGGACAGGACTTCCAACTAGGAACATGGGGACAGGACCTCCAACTAGGAACATGGTGACAGGACCTCTAACTAAGAACATGGGGACAGGACCTTCAACTAAGAACATGGGGACAGGACCTCTAACTAAGAACATGGGGACAGGACCTCCAACTAGGAACATGGGGACAGGACCTCCAACTAGGAACATGGGGACAGGACCTCTAACTAAGAACATGGGGACAGGACCTCCAACTAGGAACACGAGGACATGACCTCCAACTAGGAACACGGGGACAGGACCTCTAACTAAGAACATGGGGACAGGACCTCCAACTAGGAACACAAGGACATGACCTCCAACTAGGAACACGAGGACATGACCTCCAACTAGGAACATGGGGACAGGACCTCCACCTAGGAACATGGGAACAGGACCTCTAACTAAGAACATGGGGACAGGACCTCCACCTAGGAACATGGGGACATGACATACAACTAAGAACACGAGGACATGACCTCCAACTAGGAACATGGGGACAGGACCTCCAACTAGGAACATGAGGACATGACCTCAAACTAGGAACATGGGGACAGGACCTCCAACTAGGAACACGGGCACATGATCGTAAACTAAGAGCATAGGGACACATCCTCCAATTAGGAACACGGTGGGAGGTCCTCCAACTAGGAACATGGGGACAGGGCCTCCAACTAGGAACATGGGGACAGGGCCTTCAACTAGGAACATGGGGACATGGCCTCTAACTAGGAACACGGGGACAGGACCTCCAACTAGGAATGCAGAGACAGGACCTTTGATTTAGGAAGACGGGGACAGGACCTCCAACTAGGAACACGAGGTCAGGACCTCCAACTAGGAACATGGGGACAGGACCTTCAACTAAGAACACGGGGACATGACCTCCAACTAGGAACATGGGGACAGGACCTCCAACTAGGAACACGGGCACATGACCGTAAACTAAGAGCATAGGGACACATCCTCCAATTAGGAACACGGTGGGAGGTCCTCCAACTAGGAACATGGGGACAGGGCCTCCAACTAGGAACATGGGGACAGGGCCTTCAACTAGGAACATGGGGACATGGCCTCTAACTAGGAACACGGGGACAGGACCTCCAACTAGGAATGCAGAGACAGGACCTTTGATTTAGGAAGACGGGGACAGGACCTCCAACTAGGAACACGAGGTCAGGACCTCCAACTAGGAACATGGGGACAGGACCTTCAACTAAGAACACGGGGACATGACCTCCAACTAGGAACATGGGGACAGGACCTCCAACTAGGAATGCAGAGACAGGACCTTTGATTTAGGAAGACGGGGACAGGACCTCCAACTAGGAACACGGGGACAGGACCTCCAACTAGGAATGCAGAGACAGGACCTTTATTTAGGAACATGGGAACAGGACCTCCAACTAGGAACACGAGGACAGGACCTCCAATTAGGAACATGGTGACAGGACCTCTAACTAAGAACATGGGGACAGAACCTCCAATTAGGAACATGGTGACAGGACCTCCAACTAAGAACATGGGGACAGGACTTCCAACTAGGAACATGGGGACAGGACCTCCAACTAGGAACATGGGGACAGGACTTCCAACTAGGAACATGGGGACAGGACCTCTAACTAAGAACATGGGGACAGGACCTCCAACTAAGAACATGGGGACAGAACCTCCAATTAGGAACATGGTGACAGGACCTCTAACTAAGAACATGGGGACAGGACCTCCAACTAGGAACATGGGGACAGGACCTCCAACTAGGAACATGGGGACAGGACTTCCAACTAGGAACATGGGGACAGGACCTCTAACTAAGAACATGGGGACAGGACCTCCAACTAGGAACATGGGGACAGGACCTCCAACTAGGAACATGGGGTCAGGACCTCCAACTAGGAATGCAGAGACAGGACCTTTGATTTAGGAAGACGTGGACAGGACCTCCAACTATGAACACAGGGACAGGACCTCCAACTAGGAACACGGGGACAGGACCTCCAACTAGGAATGCAGAGACAGGACCTTTATTTAGGAACATGGGAACAGGACCTCCAACTAGGAACACGAGGACAGGACCTCCAATTAGGAACATGGGGACAGGACCTCCAACTAGGAACATGGGGACAGGACTTCCAACTAGGAACATGGTGACAGGACCTCCAACTAGGAACATGGGGACAGGACCTCCAACTAGGAACATGGGGACAGGACCTCCAACTAGGAACATGGGGACAGGACCTCTAACTAAGAACATGGGGACAGGACCTCCAGCTAGGAACACGAGGTCAGGACCTCCAACTAGGAACATGGGGACAGGACCTCCAACTAGGAACATGGGGACAGGACCTTCAACTAAGAACACGGGGACATGACCTCCAACTAGGAACATGGGGACAGGACCTCTAACTAAGAACATGGGGACAGGACCTCCAACTAGGAACATGGGGACAGGACCTCTAACTAAGAACATGGGGACAGGACCTCCAGCTAGGAACACGAGGTCAGGACCTCCAACTAGGAACATGGGGACAGGACTTCCAACTAGGAACACGAGGTCAGGACCTCCAACTAGGAACATGGGGACAGGACCTCTAACTAAGAACATGGGGACAGGACCTCCAACTAGGAACATGGGGACAGGACCTCTAACTAAGAACATGGGGACAGGACCTCCAGCTAGGAACACGAGGTCAGGACCTCCAACTAGGAACATGGGGACAGGACCTCTAACTAAGAACATGGGGACAGGACTTCCAACTAAGAACATGGGGACAGGACTTCCAACTAGGAACATGGGCACATGACATACAACTAGGAACATGGGCACATGACATACAACTAGGAACATGGGCACATGACATACAACTAGGAACATGGGGACATGACATACAACTAGGAACATGGGGACATGACATACAACTAGGAACATGGGGACATGACATACAACTAGGAACATGGGCACATGACATACAACTAGGAACATGGGCACATGACATACAACTAGGAACATGGGGACATGACATACAACTAGGAACATGGGGACATGACATACAACTAGGAACATGGGGACATGACATACAACTAGGAACATGGGCACATGACATACAACTAGGAACATGGGGACATGACATACAACTAGGAACATGGGGACATGACATACAACTAGGAACATGGGGACATGACATACAACTAGGAACATGGGCACATGACATACAACTAGGAACATGGGGACATGACATACAACTAGGAACATGGGGACATGACATACAACTAGGAACACGGGGACATGACATACAACTAGGAACACGGGGACATGACATACAACTAGGAACATGGGGACATGACATACAACTAGGAACACGGGGACATATGTGTAAACTAAAAAACAAAACAAAAAAATGCAGCATATAGAAAACAAAACGAATTGGGACGGACTCGATGAGCCACTCGGTGTTTTTTCTGCCATCACTTTTCTATCTCTCTAACTTCTATGCCAGCCGTGGGCTCTGCTGATTATACTAGTGGGGGTGAGGACTTCTGCGGGGGTGGGGGTGGGGGTGGGGGTGGCTCATAGACGGGTTCTCTTTGATGAATGATTTATCGGGTATTGATCAGTCACACCCCGCAGATTTTTATTGGATTCCACAAACATCTTCTCATCTTCTGCGGAGATCGGCGACTGACACCGATGAATAATTAAAGCCCAACAGAGACGTGTCGGGAGATGGTCGGGGGAGGGGGAGGAATCCCTGTATCTCTGCGGTGATGGAGAATCGCCGGTTCTTCCTTCAGGAGAACCAACATCGCCGACCACCTTCTGGACTGGAGACGGCTTCCTCTGATTTCACCGCACACTGTGAGCTTCTCACAATGTGCATTAAAAGCTGCAGCCAGTCAGACAGAGCCCCCCGCCCCATTTCTTGGCTTGAGGACACCCAGCATCATCTAGCCCTCTCCTCCATCAGCCGGACTGGCCCCCCCGCCCCTTTCATCAGCTCTGCGAATAGTGGAGGCTCAGCATCACATTGTGGGTGTTTCCTATGCAATTACAGCCTGCCTAGGAACGCCCACTCCTCCAGACTGACCCCGCCCATCAAAGCACGACTCCTCCCACCACTTGCGTCAGGGCTGAGCACTGCTGAGAGGAGTACTGAGGGGCGGGGAGCTGTGAAGTGTTCAGGAAGCCCCTCCCACCAGCCATGATCAGTCTGCTTTGCATAGAGAAGCACAGAGACCCGGTGATGACATCACAGTGTGTAAGATAAGGAATGTAATGGAGAAAGAAGGGCCGTTCCCGGGATCCCCTGCGGGTGACAACACTCATTAGACTCCACCCCCTCCCCTGCCTCCATCCTGCACCTTGATTGCCGGTGACAACCTTCCTCCACTCTCGCCTTGCTGACCCCGCCTACTAACCCCAACCAGGATGGAGGAGATCTACCCAGCTTGCCAATACTAACTTACCACCGGGCTGCCATTGCGCCTCCGCCACCAAAACAGGAAGAAGGGGGACACCTTCCTCACCCCCCCCCCCCCCTCACTTCCCGTTGTGTCTACAGGGCAGGAAATGGACAAGGATTTAACTCTTCCCTTTTCAATCCAATATTGACTTCAGATATAGAAGAGGAGGATCATGCCCCCCCCCCCCAACACCCCCCCCCCCTCAATGAGGATCGGGTTTTGGATCACCCGGACGGTCCAGGTTTTGAAGCAAGTGTCCGGGATTTAGCAGAGGTTTTGAATCATGTTTCTGGGATTTACTGGGGTGCCCAGAATTTACCCGGACAGACCAAGTTTTGAATCATCTGTCTGGGATTTACCAGGATGGTCCGGGTTTTGAATCATGTGTCCAAGATTTACCCGGACGGACCACGTTTTGAATCATCTGTCTGGGATTTACTGGGACGGTCCAGGTTTGGAATCATGTGTCCGAGATTTACCCGGACGGACCAAGTTTTTAATCATCTGTCTGGGATTTACCGGGACAGTCCAGGTTTTGAATCATGTGTCTGGGATTTACCGGGATGGTCCGGGTTTTTGAATAATGTGTCCGGGTTTCAGGCTGACTGAAAGCGGGACACATTATTCGTACCAGGCTGTGGTTCCCTAAGTCACCAAGATGGTCATACATCTCTTGCCGTCCGGAAGCTGGGGGGTGGCTGTCTGAGGGGGGGGAGGGCAGGTTCAGCATCACGGGGGGGGGGGGGGGGGGGGGGCGATGATGTCAGCAAAAGCTATTTGGCCACACCCACTATGCGCACCGCATTACTACTCTCCTTGGGTTACCCGGGCCGATAACGTGTTCGGGTTTGGCTTGAAGAAAAGGTGGCAACCCTGACTGAGCTGGGGGGGGGGGGGGGGGCGGCCGGTCAGTGACCAGAGAGACGCAACAGCCAACGATCGGCGATCCCTGCCGCTGACTACCAGAGCTCTGCGTCCTGAGCGGTCTCTTCTCAGATATACGGCTAGCTACATCTAAGGGTCCTGCACCCCCCCCCCATCCTGCACCCTCCCCCCCTCCCCCCCATCCTGCACCAAGTCCTGCCAAACTTCTCATTTCCTGCTTTCCAGGAACCGTCGGAGGCGGGGCTCAGCAGCGAATATTGATGGAGGGCGGCCAATGGCGTCTCATTTTGGGGTCAACGTCCCAGGTTGTCCTATTTGCATATTCCACCATCTGCAGCTTTTTTCCTCCCGGGTATTTTTTTACAGCTTCGATCCCCCCCCCCCCGCTCTATTTGCATAGGTAACGCCCACATGTGATGCTGAGTCTCCACGATTGACAGAACTGAAATCCAATTTTAATGAAAGGGGCGGGGCTGGGGAGGAGTGGGCGGTCCTAGGCAGGCTCTATTTGTATAGGTAACACCCACATGTGATGCTGAGTCTCCACGATTGACAGAACTGAAATCCAATTTTAATGAAAGGGGCGGGGCTGGGGAGGAGTGGGCGGTCCTAGGCAGGCTCTATTTGTATAGGTAACACCCACATGCGACGCTGAGCCTCCATGATTGACAGAACTGAAATCCAATGAATGAAAGGGGGTGGGGCCAGGGATAGTCAGCCTGGGGAGGAGTGGGCGGTCCTAGGCAGGCTCTATTTGTATAGGTAACGCCCACATGTGATGCTGAGTCTCCACGATTGACAGAACTGAAATCCAATTTTAATGAAAGGGGCGGGGCTGGGGAGGAGTGGGCGGTCCTAGGCAGGCTCTATTTGTATAGGTAACACCCACATGCGACGCTGAGCCTCCATGATTGACAGAACTGAAATCCAATGAATGAAAGGGGGTGGGGCCAGGGATAGTCAGCCTGGGGAGGAGTGGGCGGTCCTAGGCAGGCTCTATTTGTATAGGTAACGCCCACATGTGATGCTGAGTCTCCACGATTGACAGAACTGAAATCCAATTTTAATGAAAGGGGCGGGGCTGGGGAGGAGTGGGCGGTCCTAGGCAGGCTCTATTTGTATAGGTAACACCCACATGCGACGCTGAGCCTCCATGATTGACAGAACTGAAATCCAATGAATGAAAGGGGGTGGGGCCAGGGATAGTCAGCCTGGGGAGGAGTGGGCGGTCCTAGGCAGGCTCTATTTGTATAGGTAACGCCCACATGTGATGCTGAGCCTCCACGATTGACAGAACTGAAATCCAATGAATGAAAGGGGCGGGGCTGGGAGGAGTGGGCGGTCCTAGGCAGGCTCTATTTATATAGGTAACACCCACATGGGATGCTGAGCCTCCACCATTGACAGAACTGAAATCCAATGAATGAAAGGGGTCGGGTGGGGTCGGGGATAGTCGGGGCGGGGCCGGGGACAGTAGGGGCGGGGCCGGGGACAGTCGGGGTGGGGTCGGGGACAGTCAGGATGGGGCCGGGGACAGTCGGGATGGGGCTGGGGACAGTCGGGCTGGGGGAGGAGTGGGCGGCCCTAGGTAGGCTATATTTGTATAGGTAACGCCCACATGGAATGCTGAGCCCCGACCATTGACAGAACTGAAATCCAATGAATGAAAGGGGTCGGGTGGGGCCGGGGACAGTCGGGCTGAGGCCGGGGACAGTTGGGCTGGGGCCCGGGGACAGTCGGCTTGAGGCCAGGGACAGTTGGGGGGGGCGGGGACAGTCTGGGTGGGGTCGGGGACAGTCGTGCTGGGGTCAGGGACAGTCGGGGCGGGGGACAGTCGGGGGGGGGGGGGTCGGGGACAGTCGGGCTGGGGTCAGGGACAGTCGGGCTGGGGTCAGGGACAGTCGGGGCGGGGGACAGTCGGGGGGGGGGGTCGGGGACAGTCGGGCTGGGGTCAGGGACAGTCGGGGCGGGGGACAGTCGGGCTGGGGGTGGAAATTGATAGATGATGGGCATCCTCCAGCCAGGAAATGAGGTGGGTCTCTATTAGATTTGCTGAAGCTTCCAATACACATTGTGAGAAGCTCGCAGTGTGCGGTGAAATCAGAGGAGGCCGTTTCAGTCCAGGGGGAGGAGCCTGTACACCCGGAGGATGGAGGGAGGATTTCAGTCCAGGGGGAGGGGCCTGTACACACCTGGAGGATGGAGGGAGGATTTCAGTCCAGGGGGAGGGGCCAGCACACACCTGGAGGATGGAGGGAGGATTTCAGTGCAGGGGGGAGGAGCCTGTACACACCTGGAGGATGGAGGGAGGATTTCAGGCCAGGGGGAGGAGCCTGTACACCTGGAGGATGCAGGGAGGATTTCAGGCCAGGGGGGAGGAGCCTGTACACCTGGAGGATGCAGGGAGGATTTCAGGCCAGGGGGAGGAGCCTGTACAACTGGAGGATGGAGGGAGGATTTCAGTCCAGGGGGAGGAGCTTGTACACCTGGAGGATGGAGGGAGGATTTCAGTCCAGGGGGAGGAGCCTGTACACACCTGGAGGATGGAGGGAGGATTTCAGTCCAGGGGGGAGGAGCCTGTACACACCTGGAGGATGGAGGGAGGATTTCATTCCAGGGGGGAGGAGCTGGCACACACCTGGAGGATGGAGGGAGGATTTCAGTCCAGGGGGGAGGAGCCTGTACACACCTGGAGGATGGAGGGAGGATTTCAGTCCAGGGGGGAGGAGCCTGTACACACCTGGAGGATGGAGGGAGGATTTAATTCCAGGGGGGAGGAGCTGGCACACACCTGGAGGATGGAGGGAGGATTTCAGTCCAGGGGGGAGGAGCCTGTACACACCTGGAGGATGGAGGGAGGATTTCAGTCCAGGGGGGAGGAGCCTGTACACACCTGGAGGATGGAGGGAGGATTTCAGTCCAGGGGGAGGGGCCTGTACACACCTGGAGGATGGAGGGAGGATTTCATTCCAGGGGGGAGGAGCTGGCACACACCTGGAGGAAGGAGGGAGGATTTCAGTCCAGGGGGGAGGAGCCTGTACACACCTGTAGGATGGAGGGAGGATTTCAGTCCAGGGGGAGGAGCCTGTACACCTGGAGGATGGAGGGAGGATTTCAGTCCAGGGGGGAGGAGCCTGTACACACCTGTAGGATGGAGGGAGGATTTCAGTCCAGGGGGAGGAGCCTGTACACCTGGAGGATGGAGGGAGGATTTCAGTCCAGGGGGGAGGAGCCTGTACACCTGGAGGATGGAGGGAGGATTTCAGTCCAGGGGGGAGGAGCCTGTACACCTGGAGGATGGAGGGAGGATTTCAGTCCAGGGGGGAGGAGCCTGTACACACCTGGAGGATGGAGGGAGGATTTCAGTCCAGGGGGGAGGAGCCTGTACACACCTGGAGGATGGAGGGAGGATTTCAGTCCAGGGGGAGGGGCCTGTACACACCTGGAGGATGGAGGGAGGATTTCATTCCAGGGGGGAGGAGCTGGCACACACCTGGAGGAAGGAGGGAGGATTTCAGTCCAGGGGGGAGGAGCCTGTACACACCTGTAGGATGGAGGGAGGATTTCAGTCCAGGGGGAGGAGCCTGTACACCTGGAGGATGGAGGGAGGATTTCAGTCCAGGGGGGAGGAGCCTGTACACACCTGTAGGATGGAGGGAGGATTTCAGTCCAGGGGGAGGAGCCTGTACACCTGGAGGATGGAGGGAGGATTTCAGTCCAGGGGGGAGGAGCCTGTACACCTGGAGGATGGAGGGAGGATTTCAGTCCAGGGGGGAGGAGCCTGTACACCTGGAGGATGGAGGGAGGATTTCAGTCCAGGGGGGAGGAGCCTGTACACCTGGAGGATGGAGGGAGGATTTCAGTCCAGGGGGGAGGAGCCTGTACACCTGGAGGATGGAGGGAGGATTTCAGTCCAGGGGGGAGGAGCCTGTACACCTGGAGGATGGAGGGAGGATTTCAGTCCAGGGGGGAGGAGCCTGTACACCTGGAGGGGGCCCGAGGTCAGATTTAAATCTGCAGAAACAAACATTTCCGGTTTAGTTTGCTCTCGGCAGCAGTTGTGTTAACGAGAAACTCTGACGTCATTTGGCCGCAAACCGTATTAGGCAACACATGGCGCGGCTTACTAATGTGTCATGGTCATTTAAAAATGGGGGGGGGGGGGTTCATTTACCGGCTTCTTCCCCAACTGCTCTGGCAATCACAGTGATCACATGACTCGGGGCTCCACTGATTGGCTCTGGCCGTACAGCTGGCTTACATCTACCGAGCCCGGCTTAGTCTGTTGGTTTGGACGTCTAATTGTCTGAAGATGAATGGAAGGTCGGCCGCTCGATCTACGTGAAGCAGCTCACGAATGTTCTCCGGCGTGCTGGAAGATCTCTGTACCCGCTCATTAACCCCCATTGTGATCGTTAGTGAAGCCGGGGTGGTAGCGGGGGGGGGTCCGTTCCTTGCTTTTGGCCGGTCATGTTGCCCAGGGGGTGGGGGTAGCAGGGTCTCCTTTCTCGCCTTTTGGCCCATCATGTTGCCCAGGGGGTGGGGGTAGCAGGGTCTCCTTTCTCGCCTTTTGGCCGATCATGTTGCCCAGGGGGTGGGGTAGCAGGGTCTCCTTTCTCGCCTTTTGGCCGATCATGTTGCCCAGGGGGTGGGGTAGCAGGGTCTCCTTTCTCGCCTTTTGGCCGATCATGTTGCCCAGGGGGTGGGGGTAGCAGGGTCTCCTTTCTCGCCTTTTGGCCGGTAATGTTGCCCAGGGGGTGTGGTAGCAGGGTCTCCTTTCTTGCCTTTGGCCAGTCATGTTGCCCAGGGGGTGGGGGTAGCAGGGTCTCCTTTCTCGCCTTTTGGCCAGTCATGTTGCCCAGGGGGTGGGGGTAGCAGGGTCTCCTTTCTCGCCTTTTGGCCAGTCATGTTGCCCAGGGGGTGGGGGTAGCAGGGTCTCCTTTCTCGCCTTTTGGGCCAGTCATGTTGCCCAGGGGTGGGGGTAGCAGGGTCTCCTTTCTCGCCTTTTGGCCGGTCATGTTGCCCGGGGGGTGGGGGTAGCAGGGGCCCCTTTCTCGCCTTTTGGCCGGTCATGTTGCCCGGGGGGTGGGGGTAGCAGGGGCCCCTTTCTCGCCTTTTGGCTGGTCATGTTGCCCAGGGGATGGGGGTAGCAGGGTCTCCTTTCTCGCCCTTTTGGCCAGTCATGTTGCCCAGGGGGTGGGGTAGCAGGGTCTCCTTTCTTGCCTTTTGGCTGGTCATGTTGCCCGGGGGTGGGGGTAGCAGGGTCTCCTTTCTCGCCTTTTGGCCGGTCATGTTGCCAGAGGGTAGGGGTAGCAGGGTCTCCTTTTGGCCGATCATGTTGCCTGGGGGTGGGGTAGCAGGGGCTCCTTTCTCGCCTTTTGGCCGGTCATGTTGCCTGGGGGGTGGGGGTAGCAGGGGCCCCTTTCTCGCCTTTTGGCCAGTCCATGTTGCCCAGGGGGTGGGGGTAGCAGGGTCTCCTTTTGGCCGATCATGTTGCCTGGGGGTGGGGGTAGCAGGGGCTCCTTTCTCGCCTTTTGGCCGGTCATGTTGCCCAGAGGGTAGGGGTAGCAGGGTCTCCTTTTGGCCGATCATGTTGCCTGGGGGTGGGGGTAGCAGGGGCTCCTTTCTCGCCTTTTGGCCGGTCATGTTGCCTGGGGGGTGGGGGTAGCAGGGGCCCCTTTCTCGCCTTTTGGCCGGTCATGTTGCCCAGAGGGTAGGGGTAGCAGGGTCTCCTTTTGGCCGATCATGTTGCCTGGGGGTGGGGGTAGCAGGGGCTCCTTTCTCGCCTTTTGGCCGGTCATGTTGCCTGGGGGGTGGGGGTAGCAGGGGCCCCTTTCTCGCCTTTTGGCCAGTCATGTTGCCCAGGGGGTGGGGGTAGCAGGGGCCCCTTTCTCGCCTTTGGCCGGTCATGTTGCCCGGGGGGTGGGGGTAGCAGGGCCCCTTTCTCGCCTTTTGGCCGGTTGCGGAGGTCGGTGGACCTCTGCCTGACATCTGAGGGAAGCCAGCTTTGCTCTCCGGCTATTGCACAACGCCAGAGAGAGGGGGGGGGCGCGTCCACCGCGCCAAGAACTCATCGACCCGCCGCGCTGGAGTAAACCCCTGAATGGCTGACTCAGCGGATCTCCGCTGGAGGAATGAGGGGCCAACGCTCACAAATCTCCGCCACATGTCCAGGAGACCCCCAGATGAGCGGGCGTGGGGGGGGGGCCCTGGGGGGCCCGATGGGGCCCCGACAAGTATTTCTGCAGAAAGTACATTACACAATTGTTCCCATATCAAACGCTTATCTATGTCCCCCCTCCCCTCCCCCCCCAATCATCAATCGCGCAATTTATGTCTTTCATGTTCCTCACGCGATCGCTTTTCACGCCACATTAATGAATTCTTCCCGATGAATGGATCTCCAATCCATACATTTAGGATCAGATCATCCAATGAATAGAATGTCGGCGATTGGAAGAACGTTTATTTTATGATTTACGTCTCACACTGCCCCCCCTGGGGGTGGGGGTGGGGGTGGGGGGGTTGTTTTCCCTATTCTTACCATCAGGGTCCCCGGCATTCCTGATTCGGGGGGATTGTTGGGGGTTCAGGTCAGACGTTCGGCTGCTCAGGGAAATGATGGATGTGGATGGGCTGCAGATGTCAGGGAAGCAGAGGGAGCGGACCGAATGTTTCCAATAAAATGTTCCCGCTGTGTACTTTCCTCAATATAATGATGGAGAGAGAGAGAGAGAGAGAGAGAGAGACAGAGCGAGAGAAGGGGGGAGAGAATGAGAAAGAGAGAGAAGAAACAGAGAGGAATGAGAGAGAGACAGAGAGAGCAAGAGAAGGGGGGAGAGAGAGAGGAGAAACAGAGAGAGAACAAGAGAGAGAAAGAGACAGAGAGAGAAGGGGAGAGAGAGAGAGAAAGAGAGAGAATGGGGGAGAGAGAGAGAGAGAAAGAGAGAGAATGGGGGAGAGAGAGAACAAGAAGAAACAGAGAGAGAACGAGAGAGAAGAAACAGAGAGAATGAGAGAGAAGAAATCGAGAGGGAATGAGAGAGAGAGACAGAGAGAGAGAATGGGAACAAGAGATAGAGAGAAGAAACAGAGAGAGAGAAGGGGAGAGAAGAAAAAAAGAGAGAGGGAGAACACGAAAGAGAGAGAGAGAGAAGAAACGGAGAGAGAACATAGAAAGAGAGAAAAGAAACAGAGAGAATGAGAGAGAGAGAACGAGAGAGAAGGGGAGAGAGAGAAGGGAAACAAGAGTCAGAGAGAGAGATAGAAGAAACAGAGAGAGAGAGATGAGAGTGAGAGAGAAGAAACAGAGAGAGAGAGAGAGAGAATGAGAAAGAGAACAAGAGAGAGAATGAGAAAGAGAACGAGAGAGAATGAGAGAGAGAAGGGAAACGAGAGACAAAGAGAGAGATAGAAGAAACAGAGAGAGAGAATGAGAGTGATAGAGAAGAAAGAGAGAGAGAACAAAAAAGATAGAGAAAGAGAGAGAGAGAACTAGAGAAAGAGAGAGAGAATGCGAAAGAGAATGAGAAAGACAGAGAGAGAGAGAACGAGAGAGAATGAGAAAGATAGAGAGATCGAGAAAGAGAGAGAATGGGAAAGAGGAGAGAATGGAAAGAGAGAGAATGAGAAAGAGAGAGAGAAGAAAGAGAGAGAGATAGAGAGAGAGCAAGAGAAGGGGAGAGAAGAAAAAAAGAGAGAGAGGGGGAGAGAAATGAGAGAGAGGGAGAACAGGAGAGAGAGAGAGAATAAACGGAGAGAGAACGAGAAAGAGAGAGAGAGAGAAAGAATAAGAGAGAGAAAGAGAGAGAGACAATGAGAAAGAGAGAGAGAATAAACAGAGAATGAGAAAGAGAGAGAAGAAACAGAGAGGAATGAGAGAGAGAGAGAGAGAGACAGAGAGAGAGACATAGAGAGCAAGAGAAGGGGGGAGAGAGAGAGGAGAAACAGAGAGAGAACAAGAGAGAGAAAGAGACAGAGAGAGAAGGGGAGAGAGAGAGAGAGAATGGGGGAGAGAGAGAACAAGAAGAAACAGAGAGAATGAGAGAGAAGAAATCAAGAGGGAATGAGAGAGAGAGACAGAGAGAGAGAATGGGAACAAGAGAGAGAGAGAAGAAACAGAGAGAGAGAAGGGGAGAGAAGAAAAAAAGAGAGAGGGAGAACATGAAAGAGAGAGAGAGAGAAGAAACGGAGAGAGAACTAGAAAGGGAGAAAAGAAACAGAGAGAATGAGAGAGAACGAGAGAGAAGGAGAGAGAGAAAGAAGAAGAGAGAGAGAAGGAGAGAGAGAGCTAGAATGAGAAAGAAAGAAGAAACAGAGAGAGAACGAGAGAGAGAGAAGGGAAACAAGAGTCAGAGAGAGAGATAGAAGAAACAGAGAGAGAGAGAATGAGAGTGAGAATGAGAGTGAGAGAGAAGAAACAGAGAGAGAGAGAGAATGAGAAAGAGAACGAGAGAGAATGAGAGAGAGAAGGGAAACGAGAGACAGAGAGAGAGATAGAAGAAACAGAGAGAGAATGAGAGTGATAGAGAAGAAAGAGAGAGAGAACAAAAAAGATAGAGAAAGAGAGAACGAGAGAAAGAGAGAGAAGAAAGAGAGAGAGAATGCGAAAGAGAATGAGAAAGACAGAGAGAGAGAGAACGAGAGAGAATGAGAAAGATAGAGAGATCGAGAAAGAGAGAGAATGAGAAAGAGAGAGAGAATGGGAAAGAGAGAGAATGAGAAAGAGAGAGAGAATGAGAAAGAGAGAGAGAAGAAACAGAGAGAGAGAGAGAGAGAGAGAGAGAGAGAGCAAGAGAAGGGGAGAGAAGAAAAAAAGAGAGAGAGGGGGGGAGAGAATGAGAGAGAGGGAGAACAGGAGAGAGAGAGAGAATAAACGGAGAGAGAACGAGAAAGAGAGAGAGAGAGAGAAAGAGAGAAAGAATAATAGAGAGAAAGAGAGAGAGACAATGAGAAAGAGAGAGAATAAACAGAGAATGAGAAAGAGAGAGAAGAAACAGAGAGGGAATGAGAGAGAGAGAGTGAGAAAGAAGAGGGTGAGGGGTACATAGCGCTCTCCTCCGCAGACAGACATCAGAACACATTGTCCAGTTTCCGACACGCTCCTTCATAATGAGCGCCGCCACCTCTAAAGAGGCAGGCGCGGGCGCGGCGGAGCGGGCAGAGGTCCTCTGTATTCTCTCAGCGGGGAAGTGGCGGCTCTGCGCGGTGAATGGCTCATTGTAATCATGTTAATTACTTTCTCGTCTGAAACCAAAGACTTGAATTTCAAGTAGAAATGAACTAATTTGATGGTTAGCGGGCGCCGGTCCTTCATACGGGAGTACGCGGGCAGGCTGTGTGTGGCTCGCCACAATGGACCCATTTATATTGTTATCTGCAGACTTGGATTCCTCTACGGCTGTTCTCCCCCCCCCCCCACCCCCACCCATGACTTGTTCTGCCCCCCCCCATGACTTGTTCTGCCCCCCCCCCCCATGACTTGTTCTGCCTCTCACCATGAGATGTTCTGAATCCTCAGATTACTGGTCGGAGCACACAGACCGGCCATCCAATGAGGTACAATGTATCCATACAGCTCTCCCCCTTATCTGTATGGAAAGAAAAAGTCTGACCCCAACGGAAACCAATCTTATCCACATCAGTGTGAGAAAAGCTGTTTTCCCGGCACCAACATGGCGGCATACATGTGGTACTATATGCCATGGGTTGGTATCAGGAAAGTAAAATTACAGTAAGTATTTGATAGAGTTTTCTATTTCCTGGCACCAACATGGCGGCATACATGTGGTATTAACTGCCATGTATTGGTACCAGATAAGGAAAATTACGGGAAGTATTTGATAACATTTTCTATTTTCCCGGCACCAACATGGCGGCATACACGTGGTAAAATCTGCCATCGGTTGGTACCAGGAAAGTAAAATTACGGTAAGTATTTAATACAGTTTTCCACTTTCCTGGCGCCAACATGGCAGCATACATGTGGTAGTAACTGCTATGGATTGGTACCAGATAAGGAAAATTACGGTAAGTATTTAATACAGTTTTCCACTTTCCTAGTGCCAACATGGAGGCATACATGTGGTACCATCTGCCATGGTTTAGTAACAGGAAAGAATAATTACGGTACATATTTGCTACAATTTTCCACTTTCCTGGCATCAACATGGCGGCATACATGTGGTACTATATGCCATGGGTTGGTATCAGGAAAGTAAAATTACAGTAAGTATTTAATACAGTTTTCCATTTCCTGGCACCAACATGGCGGCATACATGTGGTAGTAACTGCCATGTATTGGTACCAGATAAGGAAAATTACGGGAAGTATTTGATAACATTTTCTATTTTCCCAGCACCAACATGGCGGCATACACGTGGTAACAACTGCCATCGGTTGGTACCAGGAAAGTAAAATTACGGTAAGTATTTAATACAGTTTTCCACTTTCCTAGCGCCAACATGGCGGCATACATGTAGTACCATCTGCCATGCATTGGTAACAGGAAAGAATAATTACGGTAAATATTTGATACAATTTTCCACTTTCCTGGTGTCAAAATGGCGGCATACATGTGGTACTATCTGCCATGGACTGGTACCAGTAAAGTAAAATTACAGTAAGTATTTGATACAGCTTTCCATTTCCTGGCGCCAACATGGCAGCATACATGTGGTAGTAACTGCTATGGATTGGTACCAGATAAGGAAAATTACGGTAAGTATTTAATACAGTTTTCCACTTTCCTAGCGCCAACATGGAGGCATACATGTGGTACCATCTGCCATGGACTGGTACCAGGAAAGAATAATTACGGTAAATATTTGATACAATTTTCCACTTTCCTGGTGTCAAAATGGCGGCATACATGTGGTACTATCTGCCACGGACTGGTACCAGTAAAGTAAAATTATAGTAAGTATTTGATACAGTTTTCCGTTTCCAGGCGCCAACATGGCGGCATACATGTGGTATAATATCTGCCATGGACTGGGACCAGGATAGGAAAATTATGGTAACTATTTTATACAATTTTCCATTTTCCTGGCGCCAGCATACTATAGTACTGTATGCTGCCATGGACTCGCGCCTGGAAAAGAAAATTGCGGTAAGAATTTGATACAATTTGCCAGTTTTACCACCCCCCCCCCCCCCTCCATCCAAACCCCACAGCTTCAAAAATACATCTGTAACCAAGAATACTATAACACATCGAGAATTTAGAAATATTTATAGCAGTAAATCAGGAACGTCCATTTCACATTTTGTAGCCCATAAAATCTTCCTTGGGCGTCGGAGGCCGAGATTTCCCACCAGAGGTTCTTTCTTCTTCGAGCTCCGGCTCGTGGGGTCCATTGGTCTGTTTGTGTTCAGTCACTTTTGAGCCCTCACAAAGCTCGAGAACCAAGGAATTAGAGACATGGAAATAAGTTAAGGTTTAACTAGCTGAAGGTAAGGGGGGTGGTCTTGATGGAGGTGTCCATGATAGAGAGAGACCTCGGGTGAGGTAGATGGGATGGCCAGTACCATCCTTATCAGTTCGGAGGAAGAGAGACTTTGGTGTTGTAGGCCCTCGTTGGCGTTGTAGGTCCTCGTTGGCTTTGTAGGTCCTCGTTGGCGTTGTAGGCTCTCGTTGGCGTTGTAGGCCCTCGTTGGCGTTGTAGGCCCTCGTTGGCGTTGTAGGCTCTCGTTGGGGTTGTAGGCCCTCGTTGGCGTTGTAGGTCCTCGTTGGCGTTGTAGGCCCTCGTTGGCGTTGTAGGCCCTCGTTGGCGTTGTAGGTCCTCGTTGGCGTTGTAGGCCCTCGTTGGCGTTGTAGGTCCTCGTTGGCGTTGTAGGCTCTCGTTGGCATTGTAGGCCCTCGTTGGCGTTGTAGGCCCTCGTTGGCGTTGTAGGCCCTCGTTGGCGTTGTAGGTCCTCATTGGCTATTCTACAGCGAAGGACCTTGGTTCTTCAAGGACATCACCAATGTATTCTGAGGAACGTACGTCTTTCTTCAGATAATTAAGCCTTAACTTAGTGTGTTGAAGAAGAACATCTATAGACACAATGCAGATCTGGTCTTTCAAGTGGGGGGGGGGGGACCATCTACACTTAGGAGACATCTCCTTGCCATTGGCGTCTGTAGTCCCTCACCTGCTCCATCTTTCGTTGCTAAGATACACGATGACGGCGCGGTTGCGTGTGCTGGTTCACACGTCTACATGTGAGGAAGGCCAACCGTCCTTGGCTTTGGTCCACGTTTTAGGCAGTTTACTCCACCACCACCCTCCTTAGTATCAATTGCCACTGTGAGGTGGAGACGTCTATGAGGTACAAACACGGCCCTGTTCCCCCGGTGAAGGCCACCAAGGTGTCACCCGTGGGTGCTGCTGCTGCTTCTTTCGCCCAGTAGCCAGTAGGTTCGGACCTTGCCTTTGCCCTGGGAAAGAGATGGGTTGAGATATGAGGAGCGTTGCCCATGCTGTGAAGAATGAGTAGAACTTGTCTACAGGACAGGAGCATAATTACCAGGGTCACAAAGGTCCCACTTGCGACCGAGCCCTGCCACTGTGGGGGGATCCTAGCCCTTCCCCCTTGAAGTTCCTTTCATATTTACGGGAAAGGCGCCAAGCGCCATAACTTCACTGCGCACTGCCCGAGCCAAGCTCAGCCGATTACTAATCAGCCAGCTCAAGGGGGTCCCCCCTTATACCTTATTCACTCTGCAGACTCTGATGTAAGGGGGAACTCTATTGATTCTGATGTAAGGGTGAACTCTGTTGACTCTCATGTACGGGGGAACTCTGTTGACTCTCGTGTAAGGGGGAACTCTGTTGGCTCTCGTATAAGGGGGAACTCTGTTGACTCTCATTTAAGGTGGAACTCTGTTGACTCTAGTGTAAAGTGGAACTCTGTTGACTCTCGTGTAAGGGGGAACTCTGTTGACTCTCGTATAAGGGGGAGCTCTGTGCACTCTGATGTAAGGGGGAAGTTTGTACACTCTGATGTAAGGGGGAACTCTGTGCACTGTGATGTAAGGGGGAACTCTGTTGACTCTAGTGTAAAGTGAAATTCTGTTGACTCTCGTGTAAGGGGGAACTCTGTTGACTCTCGTATAAGGGGGAACTCTGTTGACTCTCATGTAAGGGGGAACTCTGTTGACTCTCATGTAAGGGGGAACTCTGTTGACTCTTGTGTAAGGGGGAACTCTGTTGACTCTCGTGTAAGGGGGAACTCTGTTGACTCTCATTTAAGGTGGAACTCTGTTGACTCTAGTGTAAAGTGGAACTCTGTTGACTCTCGTGTAAGGGGGAACTCTGTTGACTCTCGTATAAGGGGGAGCTCTGTGCACTCTGATGTAAGGGGGAGCTCTGTGCACTCTGATGTAAGGGGGAAGTTTGTACACTCTGATGTAAGGGGGAACTCTGTTGACTCTAGTGTAAAGTGAAATTCTGTTGACTCTCGTGTAAGGGGGAACTCTGTTGACTCTCATGTAAGGGGGAACTCTGTTGACTCTTGTGTAAAGTGGAACTCTGTTGACTCTCGTGTAAGGGGGAACTCTGTTGACTCTCGTGTAAGGGGGAACTCTGTTGACTCTCGTGTAAGGGGGAACTCTGTTGACTCTCGTATAAGGGGGAGCTCTGTGCACTCTGATGTAAGGGGGAACTCTGTGCACTGTGATGTAAGGGGGAACTCTGTGCACTCTGATGTAAGGGGGAACTCTGTTGACTGTGATGTAAGGGGGAACTCTGTTGACTGTGATGTAAGGGGGAACTCTGTTGACCCTGATGTAAAGGGGAACTCTGTGCACTCTGATGTAAGGGGGAACTCTGTGCACTCTGATGTAAGGCGGAACTCTGTGCACTCTGATGTAAGGGGGAACTCTGTGCACTGATGTAAGGGGGAACTCTGTGCCCTCTGATGTAAGGGGGAACTCTGTGCACTGATGTAAGGGGGAACTCTGTGCCCTCTGATGTAAGGGGGAACTCTGTGCACTCTGATGTAAGGGGGAACTCTGTGCACTCTGATGTAAGGGGGAATTCTGTGCACTCTGATGTAAGGGGGAACTCTGTGCACTGTGATGTAAGGGGGAACTCTGTTGACTCTAGTGTAAAGTGAAATTCTGTTGACTCTCGTGTAAGGGGGAACTCTGTTGACTCTCGTATAAGGGGGAACTCTGTTGACTCTCATGTAAGGGGGAACTCTGTTGACTCTCATGTAAGGGGGAACTCTGTTGACTCTTGTGTAAGGGGGAACTCTGTTGACTCTCGTGTAAGGGGGAACTCTGTTGACTCTCATTTAAGGTGGAACTCTGTTGACTCTAGTGTAAAGTGGAACTCTGTTGACTCTCGTGTAAGGGGGAACTCTGTTGACTCTCGTATAAGGGGGAGCTCTGTGCACTCTGATGTAAGGGGGAGCTCTGTGCACTCTGATGTAAGGGGGAAGTTTGTACACTCTGATGTAAGGGGGAACTCTGTTGACTCTAGTGTAAAGTGAAATTCTGTTGACTCTCGTGTAAGGGGGAACTCTGTTGACTCTCATGTAAGGGGGAACTCTGTTGACTCTCATGTAAGGGGGAACTCTGTTGACTCTTGTGTAAAGTGGAACTCTGTTGACTCTCGTGTAAGGGGGAACTCTGTTGACTCTCGTGTAAGGGGGAACTCTGTTGACTCTCGTGTAAGGGGGAACTCTGTTGACTCTCGTATAAGGGGGAGCTCTGTGCACTCTGATGTAAGGGGGAACTCTGTGCACTGTGATGTAAGGGGGAACTCTGTGCACTCTGATGTAAGGGGGAACTCTGTTGACTGTGATGTAAGGGGGAACTCTGTTGACTGTGATGTAAGGGGGAACTCTGTTGACCCTGATGTAAAGGGGAACTCTGTGCACTCTGATGTAAGGGGGAACTCTGTGCACTCTGATGTAAGGCGGAACTCTGTGCACTCTGATGTAAGGGGGAACTCTGTGCACTGATGTAAGGGGGAACTCTGTGCCCTCTGATGTAAGGGGGAACTCTGTGCACTGATGTAAGGGGGAACTCTGTGCCCTCTGATGTAAGGGGGAACTCTGTGCACTCTGATGTAAGGGGGAACTCTGTGCACTGATGTAAGGGGGAACTCTGTGCCCTCTGATGTAAGGGGGAACTCTGTGCACTGATGTAAGGGGGAACTCTGTGCCCTCTGATGTAAGGGGGAACTCTGTGCACTCTGATGTAAGGGGGAACTCTGTGCACTCTGATGTAAGGGGGAATTCTGTGCACTGATGTAAGGGGGGACTCTGTAAAGTGGGAAAGACCCTGGGCTTGGGTCAGGGGGGCCCTTGATAGTTCCTTGCACCGGGGTCCTGAAGGCTCTAGATACGCCTCTAATACAAGATGTCCGTTACCTTCATCTCCACGTCACCTCTGAGTTCCAAATCAAAGCAGCTGAACTCTTCTAAGACGTCACGCGTGTCGGTGGAGACGTGGATCTTCAGTGCTACAAAACACAAAGACATGGAGCACATGAGGGCGGAGGAGGGGAGGATCCCGCTCAGGTCACACATGATGGAGAGCAATGGAGACATTCGGGGGACATTTTCACTAAACATCGGAAGAGACTCTCCGAGCCGAGAACCTCTGCAATCTAGAAGTGAAGAAGTCCTTCTAGGGTCCCAAAGAAACATCTACTGCCCCCCAAACACGAGAAGAAGACAAGAGTGGGCAATAGAGGTTGGCATCTTCATATCCCTCCCCCAGGCGGGCAATCTCACCTTCCCCATTGGACTCCATGCGTGACGCGGTGTTCACCGTATCTCCAAAGAGGCAATATCGGGGCATCTTCAGGCCCACCACTCCGGCACAGACGGGACCTAGACAGAAACAAAGCTGTATGAGGAGCGGGACCCCCGGGGAGGACGATACGGGGTCATATGATGGACCCTAGGGGGTTCCTGCCTTCCGTGCACCCGTCCCTTCCCCCGCTTCCTCCATGATCTGGGAACCGCTCCGCATTGCGGGAGTGCAATCCAAGACACGACCACTGCGGTCTCCTCCCTATTTCTGACATATAATCAGCCTCATTTATCAAAGTGTCTATACTAAGACGTTCCTCACAGCCACCTTCCGACTTACCTGACTAGTGATGGAGGGAGAGAGGAAGTCACACCGCACAGATCCAGGTAAGCAGATCCACCCACTGCAGAGGTAAGGATTATTCTGCGACCCCTGTGCATGGCAACGACCTCTGTGTATGCTGTAACCCCTGTGTCTCCAGAGTCTCTCGTGTCTCCTATGTCTCCAGTGACTCCTATGTTCTGGTGTCTCCAGTGACTCCTGTGCTCTGGTGTCTCCAGTGTCCTCTGTATCTCCAGTGACCCCTTGCCCCCTGTGTCTCCAGTGACCCCTGCCCTCCTGTGTCTCCAGTGACCCCTGCCCTCCTGTGTCTCCACTGACCCCTGCCCTCCTGTGTCTCCACTGACCCCTGCCCTCCTGTGTCTCCAATGTTCTGGTGTCTCCAGCGACTCCTGTGTTCTGGTGTCTCCAGCGTCCTCTGTGTCTCCAGTGACCCCTGCACTCCCATGTCTCCAGAGTTTCCCGTGTCTCCAGTGAACCCAGTGACAACTATGTCTCCAGTGTCCTCTGTGTCTCCAGTGACCCCTGCGCTCCTGTGTCTCCAGTGACCCCTGCGCTCCTGTGTCTCCAGTGACCCCTGCGCTCCTGTGTCTCCAGTGACCCCTGCGCTCCTGTGTCTCCAGTGACCCCTGCGCTCCTGTGTCTCCAGTGACCCCTGTGCTCCTGTGTCTCCAGTGACCCCTGCGTTCCTGTTTCTACAGTGACCCCTGCGCTCCTGTATCTTCAGTAACCCCTGTGCTCCTGCGTCTCCAGTGACCCCTGCGCTCATGTGTCTCCAGTGACCCCAGCGCTCCTGTGTCTCCAGTGACTTCTGTACTCCTGTGTCTCCAGTGACCCCTGTGCTCTGGTGCCTCCAGTGTCCTCTGTATCTCCAGTGACCCCTGCACTCCTGTGTCTCCAGTGACCCCAGCGCTCCTGTGTCTCCAGTGACCCCAGCGCTCCTGTGTCTCCAGTGACCCCTGCACTCCTGTGTCTCCAGTGACCCCTGCACTCCTGTGTCTCCAGTGACCCCTGTGCTCTGGTGCCTCCAGTGTCCTCTGTATCTCCAGTGACCCCAGCACTAATGTGTCTCCAGTGACCCCAGCGCTCCTGTGTCTCCAGTGACCCCTGCACTCCTGTGTCTCCAGTGACCCCTGCACTCCTGTGTCTCCAGTGACCCCTGTGCTCTGGTGCCTCCAGTGTCCTCTGTATCTCCAGTGACCCCAGCACTAATGTGTCTCCAGTGACCCCAGCGCTCCTGTGTCTCCAGTGACCCCTGCACTCCTGTGTCTCCAGTGACCCCTGCACTCCTGTGTCTCCAGTGACCCCTGTGCTCTGGTGCCTCCAGTGTCCTCTGTATCTCCAGTGACCCCAGCACTAATGTGTCTCCAGTGACCCCAGCGCTCCTGTGTATCCAGTGACCCCGGCACTCCTGTGTCTCCAGTGACCCCTGCACTCCTGTGTCTCCAGTGACCCCTGTGCTCTGGTGCCTCCAGTGTCCTCTGTATCTCCAGTGACCCCAGCACTAATGTGTCTCCAGTGACCCCAGCGCTCCTGTGTATCCAGTGACCCCGGCACTCCTGTGTCTCCAGTGACCCCTGCGCTCCTGTGTATCCAGTGACCCCTGCGCTCCTGTGTATCCAGTGACCCCTGCGCTCCTGTGTATCCAGTGACCCCTGTCCTCCTGTGTCTCCAGTGACCCCTGCTCTCCTGTGTCTCCAGTGTCCCCTGTGTCTCCAGGGACCTCTCTGTGTCAACAATGACTTCTGCCTCTCCTTTGTCTTCTGAGATTTCTGTGTCACCCAGCATCCAGTCTCAGGAACTAACTCCAGACCCCCCCCCCCCCCCCCCCCGGTGCCATCCTGTGACTCCAGTACGCCCCTTGTGCATCGCCATGAAGCCTCAGGTACCCCCTGTATTTCTCTCCCAGTGGATATGGGACCCCTGTCTGTGACATCCGGAAGCACAGCTAGTTATGGAGAAGGTCACAGTGTGTGTGACTGCAGAGGTCCGGGTCTGGACTGGACAAGGTCATAGGTTCTCTATGAGCAGGTGATATCCTTGGCCCCGCCCCCTCTCCTCACCTGTATTAATTCCTATCCGAAGTCGCAGCTGCTGAGTGGGACGATGTCGGATTTTAAACGTCTTGACGGCGTCCAGCAAGGCCAGAGACATCCGTGCGATCTCACCGGCATGGAGCTTCCCATTCCGGACCGGCAGCCCGGACACCACCATGTACGCGTCGCCGATCGTCTCCACCTAATAAACAGCGACAGCGATCACCCCCAGAAGAGACCAACCGAACCGTTCCTTCAGGGAAGGAGGCCTCCGCCTGCAGGACTTACCTTGTAGACGTCGAAGTTGTCTATGATGGCATCAAAACAAGTGTAGAGATCATTCAAGAGCGTGACCACCTGAAAGACAAAAGAGGGAAAGGAGGAGCGTGGGGGGTCAGGAGAACTAAAGAATCACTCCGCACCAAACTGATAATTCATAGAAATTCCCCCAATAGGGTTCCGGAGAGAGAGAAGAGAGGAGAGGAGAGGAGAGGACACTCTCAGGGGGGCAACTCTGCATCTAACAGTGGTAGGAGGGGTCTGAGATTTGTGGAGAGTATTGATCACGTGACTCCGGAGTACCTGCATTGGCGTACTTTCTGCCGATAGCGCCGTGAACCCGACAATGTCGCTGAAGTAGATGGTGACGCTATCAAAAGCCTCGGCCTGAACCGTCTCCCCTCTCTTCAGCTGCTCCGCCACAGAACTACAAGGATGGAAAGAGGCAGCATGACTATTCATAACTATACCCGCTGGAGGACTCTGCTCCTTCCTCCAGAACTCTCCTCTCCTGAAATACTCTGCTCCTTCCTCCAGAACTCTCCTCTCCTCAAATACTCTGCTCCTTCCTCCAGAACTCTCCTCTCCTCAAATACTCTGCTCCTTCCTCCAGAACTCTCCTCAAATACTCTGCTCCTTCCTCCAGAACTCTCCTCTCCTGAAATACTCTGCTCCTTCCTCCAGAACTCTCCTCTCCTCAAATACTCTGCTCCTTCCTCCAGAACTCTCCTCTCCTCAAATACTCTGCTCCTTCCTCCAGAACTCTCCTCAAATACTCTGCTCCTTCCTCCAGAACTCTCCTCTCCTGAAATACTCTGCTCCTTCCTCCAGAACTCTCCTCTCCTCAAATACTCTGCTCCTTCCTCCAGAACTCTCCTCTCCTCAAATACTCTGCTCCTTCCTCCAGAACTCTCCTCTCCTGAAATACTCTGCTCCTTCCTCCAGAACTCTCCTCTCCTGAAATACTCTGCTCCTTCCTCCAGAACTCTCCTCTCCTGAAATACTCTGCTCCTTCCTCCAGAACTCTCCTCTCCTCAAATACTCTGCTCCTTCCTCCAGAACTCTCCTCTCCTCAAATACTCTGCTCCTTCCTCCAGAACTCTCCTCTCCTCAAATACTCTGCTCCTTCCTCCAGAACTCTCCTCTCCTGAAATACTCTGCTCCTTCCTCCAGAACTCTCCTCTCCTCAAATACTCTGCTCCTTCCTCCAGAACTCTCCTCTCCTGAAATACTCTTCTCCTTCCTCCAGAACTCTCCTCTCCTGAAATACTCTGCTCCTTCCTCCAGAACTCTCCTCTCCTGAAATACTCTGCTCCTTCCTCCAGAACTCTCCTCTCCTCAAATACTCTGCTCCTTCCTCCAGAACTCTCCTCTCCTCAAATACTCTGCTCCTTCCTCCAGAACTCTCCTCTCCTGAAATACTCTGCTCCTTCCTCCAGAACTCTCCTCTCCTCAAATACTCTGCTCCTTCCTCCAGAACTCTCCTCTCCTCAAATACTCTGCTCCTTCCTCCAGAACTCTCCTCTCCTGAAATACTCTGCTCCTTCCTCCAGAACTCTCCTCTCCTGAAATACTCTGCTCCTTCCTCCAGAACTCTCCTCTCCTGAAATACTCTGCTCCTTCCTCCAGAACTCTCCTCTCCTCAAATACTCTGCTCCTTCCTCCAGAAATCTCCTCTCCTCAAATACTCTGCTCCTTCCTCCAGAACTCTCCTCTCCTGAAATACTCTGCTCCTTCCTCCAGAACTCTCCTCTCCTGAAATACTCTGCTCCTTCCTCCAGAACTCTCCTCTCCTCAAATACTCTGCTCCTTCCTCCAGAACTCTCCTCTCCTGAAATACTCTGCTCCTTCCTCCAGAACTCTCCTCTCCTGAAATACTCTGCTCCTTCCTCCAGAACTCTCCTCTCCTCAAATACTCTGCTCCTTCCTCCAGAACTCTCCTCTCCTGAAATACTCTGCTCCTTCCTCCAGAACTCTCCTCTCCTCAAATACTCTGCTCCTTCCTCCAGAACTCTCCTCTCCTCAAATACTCTGCTCCTTCCTCCATAACTCTCCTCTCCTGAAATACTCTGCTCCTTCCTCCAGAACTCTCCTCTCCTGAAATACTCTGCACTGCTGGAGGACTCTGCTCCTTCCTCTATAACTCTCCTCTCCTGAAATACTCCGCTCCTTCCTCCAGAACTCTCCTCTCCTGAAATACTCTGCTCCTTCCTCCAGAACTCTCCTCTCCTCAAATACTCTGCTCCTTCCTCCAGAACTCTCCTCTCCTGAAATACTCTGCTCCTTCCTCCAGAACTCTCCTCTCCTCAAATACTCTGCTCCTTCCTCCAGAACTCTCCTCTCCTCAAATACTCTGCTCCTTCCTCCAGAACTCTCCTCTCCTGAAATACTCTGCTCCTTCCTCCAGAACTCTCCTCTCCTGAAATACTCTGCTCCTTCCTCCAGAACTCTCCTCTCCTGAAATACTCTGCTCCTTCCTCCAGAACTCTCCTCTCCTCAAATACTCTGCTCCTTCCTCCAGAACTCTCCTCTCCTCAAATACTCTGCTCCTTCCTCCAGAACTCTCCTCTCCTGAAATACTCTGCTCCTTCCTCCAGAACTCTCCTCTCCTGAAATACTCTGCTCCTTCCTCCAGAACTCTCCTCTCCTCAAATACTCTGCTCCTTCCTCCAGAACTCTCCTCTCCTGAAATACTCTTCTCCTTCCTCCAGAACTCTCCTCTCCTGAAATACTCTGCTCCTTCCTCCAGAACTCTCCTCTCCTGAAATACTCTGCTCCTTCCTCCAGAACTCTCCTCTCCTCAAATACTCTGCTCCTTCCTCCAGAACTCTCCTCTCCTCAAATACTCTGCTCCTTCCTCCAGAACTCTCCTCTCCTGAAATACTCTGCTCCTTCCTCCAGAACTCTCCTCTCCTCAAATACTCTGCTCCTTCCTCCAGAACTCTCCTCTCCTCAAATACTCTGCTCCTTCCTCCAGAACTCTCCTCTCCTGAAATACTCTGCTCCTTCCTCCAGAACTCTCCTCTCCTGAAATACTCTGCTCCTTCCTCCAGAACTCTCCTCTCCTGAAATACTCTGCTCCTTCCTCCAGAACTCTCCTCTCCTCAAATACTCTGCTCCTTCCTCCAGAAATCTCCTCTCCTCAAATACTCTGCTCCTTCCTCCAGAACTCTCCTCTCCTGAAATACTCTGCTCCTTCCTCCAGAACTCTCCTCTCCTGAAATACTCTGCTCCTTCCTCCAGAACTCTCCTCTCCTCAAATACTCTGCTCCTTCCTCCAGAACTCTCCTCTCCTGAAATACTCTGCTCCTTCCTCCAGAACTCTCCTCTCCTGAAATACTCTGCTCCTTCCTCCAGAACTCTCCTCTCCTCAAATACTCTGCTCCTTCCTCCAGAACTCTCCTCTCCTGAAATACTCTGCTCCTTCCTCCAGAACTCTCCTCTCCTCAAATACTCTGCTCCTTCCTCCAGAACTCTCCTCTCCTCAAATACTCTGCTCCTTCCTCCATAACTCTCCTCTCCTGAAATACTCTGCTCCTTCCTCCAGAACTCTCCTCTCCTGAAATACTCTGCACTGCTGGAGGACTCTGCTCCTTCCTCTATAACTCTCCTCTCCTGAAATACTCCGCTCCTTCCTCCAGAACTCTCCTCTCCTGAAATACTCTGCTCCTTCCTCCAGAACTCTCCTCTGCTGAAATACTCCACTCCTTCCTCCAGAACTCTCCTCTCCTGAAATACTCTGCTCCTTCCTCCAGAACTCTCCTCTCCTCAAATACTCTGCTCCTTCCTCCAGAACTCTCCTCAAATACTCTGCTCCTTCCTCCAGAACTCTCCTCTCCTCAAATACTCTGCTCCTTCCTCCAGAACTCTCCTCTCCTCAAATACTCTGCTCCTTCCTCCAGAACTCTCCTCTCCTGAAATACTCTGCACTGCTGGAGGACTCTGCTCCTTCCTCTATAACTCTCCTCTCCTGAAATACTCCGCTCCTTCCTCCAGAACTCTCCTCTCCTGAAATACTCTGCTTTCCTGAAATACTCTGCTCCTTCCTCCAGAACTCTCCTCTCCTGAAATACTCTGCTCCTTCCTCCAGAACTCTCCTCTGCTGAAATACTCTGCTCCTTCCTCCAGAACTCTCCTCTCCTGAAATACTCCACTCCTTCCTCCAGAACTCTCCTCTCCTGAAATACTCTGCTCCTTCCTCCAGAACTCTCCTCTCCTCAAATACTCTGCTCCTTCCTCCAGAACTCTCCTCAAATACTCTGCTCCTTCCTCCAGAACTCTCCTCTCCTCAAATTCTCTGCTCCTTCCTCCAGAACTCTCCTCTCCTCAAATACTCTGCTCCTTCCTCCAGAACTCTCCTCTCCTGAAATACTCTGCTCCTTCGTCCAGAACTCTCCTCTCCTGAAATACTCTGCTCCTTCCTCCAGAACTCTCCTCTCCTCAAATACTCTGCTCCTTCCTCCAGAACTCTCCTCTCCTGAAATACTCTGCTCCTTCCTCCAGAACTCTCCTCTCCTCAAATACTCTGCTCCTTCCTCCAGAACTCTCCTCTCCTGAAATACTCTGCTCCTTCCTCCAGAACTCTCCTCTCCTGAAATACTCTGCTCCTTCCTCCAGAACTCTCCTCTCCTCAAATACTCTGCTCCTTCCTCCAGAACTCTCCTCTCCTCAAATACTCTGCTCCTTCCTCCAGAACTCTCCTCTCCTGAAATACTCTGCTCCTTCCTCCAGAACTCTCCTCTCCTGAAATACTCTGCTCCTTCCTCCAGAACTCTCCTCTCCTGAAATACTCTGCTCCTTCCTCCAGAACTCTCCTCTCCTCAAATACTCTGCTCCTTCCTCCAGAACTCTCCTCTCCTCAAATACTCTGCTCCTTCCTCCAGAACTCTCCTCTCCTGAAATACTCTGCTCCTTCCTCCAGAACTCTCCTCTCCTGAAATACTCTGCTCCTTCCTCCAGAACTCTCCTCTCCTGAAATACTCTGCTCCTTCCTCCAGAACTCTCCTCTCCTCAAATACTCTGCTCCTTCCTCCAGAACTCTCCTCTCCTGAAATACTCTGCTCCTTCCTCCAGAACTCTCCTCTCCTGAAATACTCTGCTCCTTCCTCCAGAACTCTCCTCTCCTCAAATACTCTGCTCCTTCCTCCAGAACTCTCCTCTCCTGAAATACTCTGCTCCTTCCTCCAGAACTCTCCTCTCCTCAAATACTCTGCTCCTTCCTCCAGAACTCTCCTCTCCTCAAATACTCTGCTCCTTCCTCCAGAACTCTCCTCTCCTCAAATACTCTGCTCCTTCCTCCAGAACTCTCCTCTCCTCAAATACTCTGCTCCTTCCTCCAGAACTCTCCTCTCCTGAAATACTCTGCACTGCTGGAGGACTCTGCTCCTTCCTCTATAACTCTCCTCTCCTGAAATACTCCGCTCCTTCCTCCAGAACTCTCCTCTCCTGAAATACTCTGCTTTCCTGAAATACTCTGCTCCTTCCTCCAGAACTCTCCTCTCCTGAAATACTCTGCTCCTTCCTCCAGAACTCTCCTCTGCTGAAATACTCCACTCCTTCCTCCAGAACTCTCCTCTCCTGAAATACTCTGCTCCTTCCTCCAGAACTCTCCTCTCCTCAAATACTCTGCTCCTTCCTCCAGAACTCTCCTCAAATACTCTGCTCCTTCCTCCAGAACTCTCCTCTCCTCAAATACTCTGCTCCTTCCTCCAGAACTCTCCTCTCCTCAAATACTCTGCTCCTTCCTCCAGAACTCTCCTCTCCTGAAATACTCTGCACTGCTGGAGGACTCTGCTCCTTCCTCTATAACTCTCCTCTCCTGAAATACTCTGCTTTCCTGAAATACTCTGCTCCTTCCTCCAGAACTCTCCTCTCCTGAAATACTCTGCTCCTTCCTCCAGAACTCTCCTCTGCTGAAATACTCTGCTCCTTCCTCCAGAACTCTCCTCTCCTGAAATACTCCACTCCTTCCTCCAGAACTCTCCTCTCCTGAAATACTCTGCTCCTTCCTCCAGAACTCTCCTCTCCTGAAATACTCTGCACTGCTGGAGGACTCTGCTCCTTCCTCCAGAACTCTCCTCTCCTGAAATACTCTGCTTTCCTGAAATACTCTGCTCCTTCCTCCAGAACTCTCCTCTCCTGAAATACTCTGCTCCTTCCTCCAGAACTCTCCTCTGCTGAAATACTCTGCTCCTTCCTCCAGAACTCTCCTCTCCTGAAATACTCCACTCCTTCCTCCAGAACTCTCCTCTCCTGAAATACTCTGCTCCTTCCTCCAGAACTCTCCTCTCCTCAAATACTCTGCTCCTTCCTCCAGAACTCTCCTCTCCTGAAATACTCTGCTCCTTCCTCCAGAACTCTCCTCTCCTGAAATACTCTGCTCCTTCCTCCAGAACTCTCCTCTCCTCAAATACTCTGCTCCTTCCTCCAGAACTCTCCTCTCCTCAAATACTCTGCTCCTTCCTCCAGAACTCTCCTCTCCTCAAATACTCTGCTCCTTCCTCCAGAACTCTCCTCTCCTGAAATACTCTGCTCCTTCCTCCAGAACTCTCCTCTCCTGAAATACTCTGCACTGCTGGAGGACTCTACTCCTTCCTCTATAACTCTCCTCTCCTGAAATACTCCGCTCCTTCCTCCAGAACTCTCCTCTCCTGAAATACTCTGCCTTTCCTGAAATACTCTGCTCCTTCCTCCAGAACTCTCCTCTCCTGAAATACTCTGCTCCTTCCTCCAGAACTCTCCTCTGCTGAAATACTCTTCTCCTTCCTCCAGAACTCTCCTCTCCTGAAATACTCCACTCCTTCCTCCAGAACTCTCCTCTCCTGAAATACTCTGCTCCTTCCTCCAGAACTCTCCTCTCCTCAAATACTCTGCTCCTTCCTCCAGAACTCTCCTCAAATACTCTGCTCCTTCCTCCAGAACTCTCCTCTCCTCAAATTCTCTGCTCCTTCCTCCAGAACTCTCCTCTCCTCAAATACTCTGCTCCTTCTTCCAGAACTCTCCTCTCCTGAAATACTCTGCTCCTTCCTCCAGAACTCTCCTCTCCTGAAATACTCTGCACTGCTGGAGGACTCTGCTCCTTCCTCTATAACTCTCCTCTCCTGAAATACTCCGCTCCTTCCTCCAGAACTCTCCTCTCCTGAAATACTCTGCTTTCCTGAAATACTCTGCTCCTTCCTCCAGAACTCTCCTCTCCTGAAATACTCTGCTCCTTCCTCCAGAACTCTCCTCTGCTGAAATACTCTGCTCCTTCCTCCAGAACTCTCCTCTCCTGAAATACTCCACTCCTTCCTCCAGAACTCTCCTCTCCTGAAATACTCTGCTCCTTCCTCCAGAACTCTCCTCAAATACTCTGCTCCTTCCTCCAGAACTCTCCTCTCCTCAAATACTCTGCTCCTTCCTCCAGAACTCTCCTCTCCTCAAATACTCTGCTCCTTCCTCCAGAACTCTCCTCTCCTGAAATACTCTGCTCCTTCCTCCAGAACTCTCCTCTCCGGAAATACTCTGCTCCTTCCTCCAGAACTCTCCTCTCCGGAAATACTCTGCTCTACTGGAGGACTCTGCTCCTTCCTCCAGAACTCTCCTCTCCTGAAATACTCTGCTCCTTCCTCCAGAACTCTCCTCTCCTGAAATACTCTGCTCCTTCCTCCAGAACTCTCCTCTCCTCAAATACTCTGCTCCTTCCTCCAGAACTCTCCTCTCTGGAAATACTCTGCTCTACTGGAGGACTCTGCTCCTTCCTCCAGAACTCTCCTCTCCTGAAATACTCTGCTCCTTCCTCCAGAACTCTCCTCTCCTGAAATACTCTGCTCTGCTGGAGGTCTCTGCTCCTTCCTCTATAACTCTCCTCTCCTGAAATACTCTGCTCCTTCCTCCAGAACTCTCCTCTCCTGAAATACTCTGCTCTGCTGGATGAATCTGCTCCTTCCTCCAGAACTCTCCTCTCCTGAAATACTCTGCTCTGCTGGAGGTCTCTGCTCCTTCCTCTATAACTCTCCTCTCCTAAAATACTCTGCTCCTTCCTCCAGAACTCTCCTCTCCTGAAATACTCTGCTCTGCTGGAGGTCTCTGCTCCTTCCTCTATAACTCTCCTCTCCTGAAATACTCTGCTCTGCTGGAGGACTCTGCTCCTTCCTCTATAACTCTCCTCTCCTGAAATACTCTGCTCTGCTGGAGGTCTCTGCTCCTTCCTCTATAACTCTCCTCTCCTGAAATACTCTGCTCTGCTGGAGGTCTCTGCTCCTTCCTCTATAACTCTCCTCTCCTGAAATACTCTGCTCCTTCCTCCAGAACTCTCCTCTCCTGAAATACTCTGCTGGAGGATTCTGCTCCTTCCTCTATCTCTCCTCTCCTGAAATAATCTGCACTGCTGGAGGACTCTGCTTCTTCCTCTATAACTCTCCTCTCCTGAAATACTCTGCACCGCTGGGGGACTCTGCTCCTTCCTCTATAACTCTCTTCTCCTTAAATACTCTGCAAGGCTGGAGGACTCTGCTCCTTCCTCTAAAACTCTCCTCTCCTGAAATACTCTGCACTGCTGGAGGACTCTGCTCCCTCCTCTATAACTCTCCTCTCCTGAAATACTCTGCTCTGCTGGGTGAATCTGCCCCCTCCTCCAGAACTCTCCTCTCCTGAAATACTCTGCTGGATGACTCTGCTCCTTCCTCTATAACTCCTCTCCTGAAATACTCTGCATGGCTGGATGACTCTGCTCCTTCTTCTATAACTCTCCTCTCCTGAAATACTTTGCACCGCTGAAGCAAAGTTTGGGTAGCTCTGTCTCCTCATACTCACTGGGGAAGTATCTGGTAGAGGAGAGCCTCGGCCTTGCGTTTCTCCTCTAGGTACGCCTGCGTCCGGTCCTCCACCAGCTCCTCCAGGTTATTGGCATACTGCTCCATGCGGGAGAGAAGATTGTCCAAGATGTTCGAGCTGTTCTCCCTGCAAACCACAGACATGACCATGTACTCACAGGACCACCACCAACAGACATGACCACGTACTCATAGGACCACCACCAACAGACATGACCATGTACTCACAGGACCACCACCAACAGACATGACCATGTACTCATAGGACCACCACCAACAGACATGACCATGTACTCACAGGACCACCACCAACAGACATGACCATGTACTCATAGGACCACCACCAACAGACATGACCATGTACTCATAGGACCACCACCAACAGACATGACCACGTACTCATAGGACCACCACCAACAGACATGACCATGTACTCATAGGACCACCACCAACAGACATGACCATGTACTCATAGGACCACCACCAACAGACATGACCATGTACTCACAGGACCACCACCAACAGACATGACCATGTACTCATAGGACCACCACCAACAGACATGACCACGTACTCATAGTGTACTCAGAGGACCACCACCAACAGACATGACCATGTACAGACATGACCATGTACTCATAGGACCACCACCAACAGACATGACCATGTACTCATAGGACCACCACCAACAGACATGACCATGTACTCATAGGACCACCACCAACAGACATGACCATGTACTCATAGGACCACCACCAACAGACATGACCATGTACTCATAGGACCACCACCAACAGACATGACCATGTACTCATAGGACCACCACCAACAGACATGACCACGTACTCATAGGACCACCACCAACAGACATGACCATGTACTCATAGGACCACCACCAACAGACATGACCATGTACTCATAGGACCACCACCAACAGACATGACCATGTACTCATAGGACCACCACCAACAGACATGACCACGTACTCATAGGACCACCACCAACAGACATGACCATGTACTCATAGGACCACCACCAACAGACATGACCATGTACTCATAGGACCACCACCAACAGACATGACCACGTACTCATAGGACCACCACCAACAGACATGACCATGTACTCATAGGACCACCACCAACAGACATGACCACGTACTCATAGGACCACCACCAACAGACATGACCATGTACTCATAGGACCACCACCAACAGACATGACCATGTACTCATAGGACCACCACCAACAGACATGACCACGTACTCATAGGACCACCACCAACAGACATGACCATGTACTCATAGGACCACCACCAACAGACATGACCATGTACTCATAGGACCACCACAACAGACATGACCATGTACTCAAGGACCACCACCAACAGACATGACCATGTACTCATAGGACCACCACCAACAGACATGACCATGTACTCATAGGACCACCACCAACAGACATGACCATGTACTCATAGGACCACCACCAACAGACATGACCATGTACTCATAGGACCACCACCAACAGACATGACCATGTACTCATAGGACCACCACCAACAGACATGACCATGTACTCATAGGACCACCACCAACAGACATGACCATGTACTCATAGGACCACCACCAACAGACATGACCACGTACTCATAGGACCACCACCAACAGACATGACCACGTACTCATAGGACCACCACCAACAGACATGACCACGTACTCATAGGACCACCACCAACAGACATGACCACGTACTCATAGGACCACCAACAGACATTAGGACCACACCAACAGACATGACCATGTACTCATAGGACCACCACCAACAGACATGACCATGTACTCATAGGACCACCACCAAACAGACATGACCCATGTACCTGGACCAACACGACAGCCATGTACTCATGGACCACCACCAACAGACATGACCATGTACTCATAGGACCACCACCAACAGACATGACCACGTACTCATAGGACCACCACCAACAGACATGACCATGTACTCATAGGACCACCACCAACAGACATGACCACGTACTCATAGGACCACCACCAACAGACATGACCATGTACTCATAGGACCACCACCAACAGACATGACCACGTACTCATAGGACCACCACCAACAGACATGACCATGTACTCATAGGACCACCACCAACAGACATGACCATGTACTCATAGGACCACCACCAACAGACATGACCATGTACTCATAGGACCACCACCAACAGACATGACCACGTACTCACAGGACCACCACCAACAGACATGACCATGTACTCATAGGACCACCACCAACAGACATGACCATGTACTCACAGGACCACCAACAGACATGACCATGTACACATAGGACCACCTCCAACAGACATGACCATGTACTCACAGGACCACCACCAACAGACATGACCATGTACTCATAGGACCACCACCAACAGACATGACCACATACTCATAGGACCACCACCAACAGACATGACCACGTACTCATAGGACCCCACCAACAGACATGACCATGTACTCATAGGACCACCACCAACAGACATGACCATGTACTCATAGGACCCACACCAACAGACATGACCACGTACTCATAGGA
>NW_027507791.1:28833886-28886386 GCF_037356315.1 Lithobates pipiens
ACACTCGTCTCCATGTTCCTCTATATTCTATTCTCCTCCATGCTCTTCTATATTCTCCTTCATAGCCTTTTATATTCTCTTCTATGCTCTTCTTTATTCCCCCCCCCCAAAGCTCCTCTTGCATATTTCCCTCCATGCTCTTCTCCATGCTCTTCTCCCTACTCTTCTACAGACTCCTCCATACTCCTTTATACTCTCCCCCATGTTCCTCTATATTCTCCTCCAATACTCTTCTATATATTTTATCTCCTCTTCTATAGTCCCCTCCATGTTCCTCTATAATCCCCTGTATACTCTTCTATATTCTCCTCTATCTTCTATATTTTTATCTATACTCTTCTATATTCTTTCCCCAAACTCAACTCCCCTCCCCCCCCTCCATATTCTTCCATTTTCTCCTCCATACTCTTCCACATCCCCCGCCATACCCTTCCATAATATTCTGCTCCACACACTCTTCTATATTCCAATTCTCGCTCTTCTATATTTTTCTTCCATACTCCTCTACAATGGGGGGGGGGGGGAATAACGATCGTCTCCTCTGCAGATGGTGGAAGTTTTGCCCCTTACATAGAAATGAAGGATCTATAATTGTATTTTATATGATGGAGACAGAAGATCAACCAAAAAATACACAATACAAATGTTATAAATGGAGTTCAGTGAGTAAAATAAGTATTTGACCCCCTTAGTAGTTGGTGGAGAAACCCTTGTTGGTGATCACAGAGGTCAGACGTTTTCTTGTAGGTGGTGATGAGGTTTCCACATCTCAGGAGGGATTTTCTCCTCTCTTCTCTACAGATCTTCTCTAATCCTGAAGGTTTCTTGGCATCTCGAAGTCTCAGCTCCTCCATAAATTTTCTATAGGATTAAGGTCTGGAGACTGGATTGGCCACTATCCACGTGCCGCATTGAGGGGCCAATGTACGGGTCGTGTATTGTAAGATCTTGGAGGAGAACCTTCTTCCCTCATCCAGAACACTGAAGATGGGTCATGGACGGGTCTTCCAGCATGACAATCACCCAAAACATACCGCCAAGGCAACAAAGGAGCGGCTCAAGAAGAAGCACATGAAGGTCATGAAGTGGCCAATCCGGTCTCCAGACCTTAATCCTATAGAAAATTTATGGAGGAGCTGAAACTTCGAGGTGCCAAGAAACCTTCAGGATTTAGAGAAGATCTGTAGAGAAGAGAGGAGAAAATCCCTCCTGAGATGTGGAAACCTCATCACCACCTACAAGAAACGTCTGACCTCTGTGATCACCAACAAGGGATTCTCCATACTCCTCTATATTCCCCTCCTCTCCATACTCCTCTATATTCTCCCCCCTCCCCTCCATACTCCTCTTATTCCCCTCCATACCCTCTATATTCCCCTCCCCTCCATACTCCTCTATATTCCCCTCCCCTCCATACTCCTCTATATTCCCCTCCCCTCCATACTCCTCTATATTCCCCTCCCCTCCATACTCCTCTATATTCCCCTCCCCTCCATTACTCCTCTATATTCCCCTCCCTCCATACTCCTCTATATTCCCCTCCCCCTCCATACTCCTCTATATTCCCCCTCCCCTCCATACCCTCTATATTCCCCCTCCCCTCCATACTCCTCTATATTCCCCCTCCCCTCCATACTCCTCTATATTCCCCCTCCCCTCCATACTTCCTCTATATTCCCCCTCCCCTCCATACTCCTCTATATTCCCCCTCCCCTCCATACTCCTCTATATTCCCCCTCCCCTCCATACTCCTCTATATTCCCCCTCCCCTCCATACTCCTCTAAATTCCCCCTCCCCTCCATACTCCTCTATATTCCCCCTCCCCTCCATACTCCTCTATATTCCCCCTCCCCTCCATACTCCTCTATATTCCCCCTCCCCTCCATACTCCTCTATATTCCCCCTCCCCTCCATACTCCTCTATATTCCCCTCCCCTCCATACTCATCTATATTCCCCCTCCCCTCCATACTCCTCTATATTCCCCTCCATACTCTTCTCCATGTTCCTCTATATTCTCCTCTACACGCTTCTTTATTCCACTCTCCACTTTTTTAAATTCTCTTCTATATTCTGCTTTATACCCTTCTATATTAATTTTCTATACTCCTCTATTTTCTCCTCCGTGCTCTTCTATATTCTTCTCCATACTCATCCATACTCTTCTACATTTTGCCCAACACTCCTCTATATTCTCCTTCATACTTGTCTATATTTTCATGTATACTCTTGTAGATTCTCCCCCATATCCTTCTATATTACTCTCCATACTCCTTTATATTATCTTTATGCTCTTCTATATCTCATAGTTTCCACTATATTCTTGTCTAGGTGCTTCCAACATCCCCACTCTACTCATCTCCTCTACATTCTCCTCTATACTTGCCTCTCCTATATTCTTCTATATCCTTTTCTATATTCTCCTCTATACTCTTTTATAATCTCCTCTTATATTTTCCACTATATTCTTCTCCAGACACTTCTGATATACTCCTCTCCTCTCTATACTCATCTTCTTATATTCTCACCCATACTCATCTCCTTATATTCCCCTCCCTACCCATCTCCTCTATATTCTTCTACCCTCCACTACACCTTTCATAATTTTCCTCTATAGTCATCTTCTTATATCCCCCTCTCTACTCATCTCCTCTATATTTGTCTCCATACTCTTCTATACCCTTTTAGATTTCCCTCCATACTTATCTCCTTTATACACTTCTGTATATTCCCATCTCTGCTCCTCAATACTCTTTTACAGTCTCCTCTAATATTTTACACTATATTTTTCTCCACACATTTCTATATTACCCTCGATATTGCTCTCTTGTATTTTATATATCATCCCTCATACTCATCTCCTTATATTCTCCTCCATACTCATCTCCTTATATTCTCCTCTCCATACTCATCTCCTTATATTCTCCCTCATACTCATCGCCTTATATTCTCCCTCATACTCATCGCCTTATATTCTCCCTCATACTCATCTCCTTATATTCTCCCTCATACTCATCGCCTTATATTCTCCCTCATACTCATCTCCTTATATTCTCCTCCATACTCATCTCCTTATATTCTCCCTCATACTCATCGCCTTATATTCTCCCTCATACTCATCTCCTTATATTCTCCCTCATACTCATCGCCTTATATTCTCCCTCATACTCATCTCCTTATATTCTCCTCATACTCATCTCCTTATATTCTCCCCCATACTCATCTCCTTATATTCTCCTCCATACTCATCTCCTTATATTCTCCCCCATACTCATCTCCTTATATTCTCCCCCATACTCATCACCTTATATTCTCCCCCATACTCATCGCCTTATATTCTCCTCCATACTCATCTCCTTATATTCTCCCTCATACTCATCTCCTTATATTCTCCCCCATACTCATCGCCTTATATTCTCCTCCATACTCATCTCCTTATATTCTCCTCCATACTCATCTCCTTATATTCTCCCTCATACTCATCTCCTTATATTCTCCCCCATACTCATCGCCTTATATTCTCCCTCATACTCATCGCCTTATATTCTCCCTCATACTCATCGCCTTATATTCTCCCCCATACTCATCTCCTTATATTCTCCTCTCTTCTGATCTTCTCCTCTCTACTCTTTTATAATCTCCTCTTATATTTTTCACTACAAACTTCTTCATACACTTCTTATATACTCCTCTCCCACATAATCTCTTCTTATATACTCATCTCCTCTCTATACTTTTCTTATATTCTCCTCTCTACTCATCCCCTCTATAGTCTTCTCCATACACCTCTATAGCCATTGATATTTTCCTCTATACTCTTCTTTATTCACATCTCTACTCATCTCCTCTCTACAGAACTCCTCTAGTATTTTATATAATCTCCTCTATACTCATCTCCTTATATTCCCCCCTATACTCTTTTATAATCTCCTCCTATATTTTCCTCTTTATTCTTCTCCATGCGCTTCTATATTCTCCTCTCTACTCTTTTATAATCTCTTTTTATATTTTTCACTACATTCTTCTTCATACACTTCTTATATACTCCTCTCCTCTCTATACTTGTCTTCTTATATACTCCTCTCCTCTCTATACTTGTCTTCTTATATTCTCCTCCCCTCTATAGTCTTCTCCATACTCCTCTCTACCCTTTGTTATTTCCCTCTATACTCTTCTTTATTCTACTCATCTCCTCTCTATGGAACTCTTCTAGTATTTCATATAATCTCCTCCATACTCATCTCCTCTATATATTTTTTCTCTCTACTCATCTCCTCCATACTCATCTTATATTTTCTTCTCCCACATAATCTCCTCTTATATTTTTCACACAAGTCTTATATACTCCTCTCTATGCTCCTCTATACTCATCTCCTCTATAATCTTCTTCTGTATTTTCCAACCCGTACTCCTCTATATTCTCCTCCATACTCATCTCCTCTATTATTTTCCTGTACAGTCCCATCTATATTGTTTTATATTCTCCTCTCCCTTCTTATTTCTATATTCTCTCCTCATCTCCCGCATAATCTCCTCTCCTATTCTCATCTCTTCTCCTCTCTTATATTTCCCTCCACACTCATGTCTATTATCCTCCTCTCCTCCCCTCCCCCCTCTCTCCTCTCCTCTCCCAGGCCTCTCCCGGCTCTCAGGCCGGCTGTCCGGTCCTCTCACCTCCCTGGAGCTCCGCGCACACCGCCCCGGCCCCCCGGCTCTCTCGGCTCTCCTCTCCTCCAGGACCCCTCGCTGTAGGCCGCGGATCCCCGGGCTCACCTGGCCGCCGTGTCCGGGCTCCTCGCGGCTCTGGCAGCGGCACCTGCAAACAATGACTCTGATTGGAGGAGAGCCAAGGGGGGGCGGAGCCCCGCCCACAGGTCCGCGGAGAGGCCGAGGATTGGCGGGAGGAGGCAGACGGCGCACTATGGGGGAGGAGGGACCCATAAGTCAGGGACGGCGGGCGGAGCTTCGTGGGCGGGGTCAACCCGGATTGGCGGCTCCTTGGAGAAGTGACGCAGGGGGCGGGCATGAGCCGTGACAGACAGGTGTTCTCACCAATGGGTGAGGTATGCAGATATCGAGTGACAGGAGGCGGGGCTTAGTGACAGGCTGGACGCCGCTTCCAGGGAGCAACACCCGGGACCGCCCCTGCAAGTCTGCCCCGCCCACCTCTCCTGCTGGTCGCCCCCTCCTGCTCCTCCAGGGGAAAACCCCAGAGCCCCGCCCCCTCCAGGAAATTTCTAAAGGGGCGGGGCTAAGGTTGTCTACATTCATTACTACTGAACAAATCTCCAATAATAATAATGCCCCTCCCCCACTGCACCCCAATTATAATGCCCCTCCCCCACTGCATCCCTAACTATAATGCCCCTCCCCCAATTATAATGCCCCCTCCCCCACTGCACCCCCAATTATAATGCCCCTCCCCCAATAATAATACCCTCCCCCAATTATAATGCCCCCCTCCCCCACTGCACCCCCAATTATAATACCCCTCCCCCACTGCATCCCTAACTATAATGCCCCTCCCCCAATTATAATGCCCCCCTCCCCCACTGCACCCCCAATTATAATGCCCCTCCCCCCAATAATAATACCCTCCCCCCACTGCACCCCCAATTATAATGACCCTCCCCCCACTGCACCCCAATTATAATGACCCTCCCCCAATTATAATGCCCCCCTCCCCCACTGCACCCCCAATTATAATACCCCTCCGCTAATAATACCCTCCCCCACTGCACCCAATTATAATGCCCCTCCCCCACTGCATCCCTAACTATAATGCCCCTCCTACAATTATAATGCCCCCCCTCCCCCACTGCACCCCAATTATAATGCCCCCCCACTGCACCCCAATTATAATGCCCCTCCCAATTATAATGCCCCCCACTGCTAATGCCCTCCCCCTGCACCCCAATTATAATGCCCCTCCCTCAATTATAATGCCCTCCCCCTGCACCCCAATTATAATGCCCCTCCCCCAATTATAATGCCCCTCCCCCACTGCACCCTCAATTATAATGGCCTCCCACTGGACCCCTAACTGTAATATACCACCCCCAATTATAATGCCCCTCCCCCACTGCATCCCAATAATAATACTCCAACTATAATGCCCCTCCCCTGCTGCATCCCCAATTATAATGCCCCTCCCCCACTCCATTCCTAACTATAATGCCCCTCCCTCAATGCACCCCCAATAATAATGCCCCCCCCGACCCCTAACTGTAATTTTCCACCCCCAACTATAATACCCCTCCATGCTGCACCAACTATAATGCCCCTCCCCCAATGCACCCACAATTATAATGCCCCCCTAATAATGCCCCGCCCCTGCTGCACCCCCAACTATAATGCCTCTCCCCTGCTTCACCCCAATTATAATGCCCCTCCCCGAATAAACCCCCAATTATATTGCCCCTCCCCAGATGTACTCACATTTTTAATGCCCCCCCGCTGCACCCCCAATTATAATATTCCTATTATAATGTTCCTCCCCCACTGCGTCCCTAACTATATGCCCCTCCCTCTATGCACCCCCAATAATAACGCCCCCCCAAACCCCCAACTGTAATGTTCCACCCCCAGGTATAATGACCCTCCCCCACTGCACCCTTAATTTGAATATACCCCACCCACTGCACCTATAATTTCCCTCCCTCAAGGCACCCCTAACTGTAATGCCCCTCCCCCACCGCACAGCTCTCTGGCTTCCCAGAACTTGCCCCCCTCCCTCCCCCCCCAGGCTGGCAGTGTTCCCTGTAACATCCTCATCCTCCGCTTAGCTCCAAATCTCAGCCTGTAACAATATATCTGATGTGTTCCCATCCCCGCCCCCTGCGCTTGGAAGAGGGAGGTGCAGTCCCACCTGGTAACGCCCCCCCTCCCCCTCCCCCAGGCGGCCCTGGTGGGTCACATGTCTCTCCGATCTCAGAGTTGTCACCCGTTTCTTAAAGGGGCACACCCCCCTCCCGCTTCTTAAAGGGGCACACCCCCCTCCCACTTCTTAAAGGGGCACACCCCCCTCCCCGTTTCTTAAAGGGGCACACCCCCTCCCACTTCTTAAAGGGGCACACCCCCTCCCCGCTTCTTAAAGGGGCACACCCCCCTCCCGTTTCTTAAAGGGGCACACCCCCTCCCACTTCTTAAAGGGGCACACCCCCTCCCCGCTTCTTAAAGGGGCACACCCCCCTCCCCCGCTTCTTAAAGGGGCACACCCCCCTCCCCGCTTCTTAAAGGGGCACACCCCTCCCCGCTTCTTAAAGGGGCACACCCCCTCCCGCTTCTTAAAGGGGCACACCCCCCTCCCGTCAAACCAATACACACGACAACCAGAAATGAAGCAAATACTTTTTATTTCCAGCAACGTCTGACACATAAAAAGCTCCAGACTTAAAGTGCCCCCCCCACCCCCGACATAATACTGGACACTATGGGGGAAGGGAAGGCACCCGGACACCCGGACACAGGAAGTAAAACACAGAAGATCCCTTTATGACCGACGGAGGTTAAAATCTGCAAAACGGGTAAACGAGACGTAAACATGAGATTGATGTCCGGAGCCAATAAAAAAAAATATATATAAATGTACAAAGATGCTACAATGGGGCGGAGCTCCCCCCCCCCCCCCATCTCACATTCTCATGCGTTGGAGCCGACCGCTCACGTCTCCATCTGATTGGACCATCTCCGAAGGGCCCCCCCCGATTGGATAGAAAATAAAGCAGAGGCTCCCACAGGACACAGGAGATTGTACAACCAGATTGAAATGGGCGTGGCTAACTTTGGAAGATCCCACTATTAAAAAAAAAAAAAATATGGGGGGGGGGGCGTTTCTGTAGCTAGCCCCTCCCCACTCCGAATAATACTGCACAGCAGACGCGATGACGTCTCATTTACAGAAACAGCACGGCACCCCCCCACCCCCGAAAGACGAGACCTCCCACATACATGAAATAAATAAAAAGGAAAAAAAAAAAATATATATATATATATATATATATATACAAATCTGTTAATACTGACAATGTAAAACCGAACGCAGCGCAAAAACGGGCACAAAAACGCCTCGAACCAATTAAAAAAAAAGAAAGATTTGAGGGTCGCTGTGCTCAAAAAAAAAAAAAAAAAAAAAAAAACGGGCGCTGTTAAGAGTCTGCCAGGTGGGCGGAGCTGGGAACCCGAAGAGGCATAAGAAGGGCCGCGGGTGTGACCCTTTAGACGTGGAGTCACAGCGACAACATGGGGCACGAAATGACGCGGCTTTGGCGGTTGGCGACTCGCAGAGGTAAGCGTGGAGGCCGATCCTTGGCTTGAACGATTGGATGTTCCCCCCCCCCCCCCCATCTATTCGAATGAGCGGATTAAAGGGGGTGTTTTTTTTTGGTGTAGGGGGAAGCCATTTTTAAATGTAGGAGGAGCCAATGTGACCGCATGATGCTTCTGCGACCTATTAATTATTGTTATCTGCAGCCATATGCTGTCCACAGTTAGCTCCTCCCCCCCCCTCCCCACCAATCCTGAAGCCACTGCCAGGTCAGTAACTAGCAATATAATGGAAACTTTACTGTTTAGCAGCTATCAATGTTCCCTGGAGGTGGATTTCATAAATCAATGACATGCCCCACCCACGAGGAGAATCATTAAAAATGGAGGTGGGGCTCTTTTAGCACATGTGATAGGATGGAAACCAAGCTACTGGCAGGTGGAAGGTCAGGGACCAGCAACTAGCAGAAACAAATGACAGCCGTGTCTTTACTGCTTAGCAGCTGTCAATGTTTACCAAGAGGTGGATTTCATAAAACATCGATGACATATCAAGCCCCACCCATGAGGAGTATCGTAAAATGGAGGTGGAGTTAATTTAGCATAAGTAAAAGGCATTTAAAACCATGCAGCTGCAAGAGCTGAACTACCAGTGGGGGGGGGGGGGGAGATCAGAGGTCCTTAGCTAGCTGCATCTTTATTGCTTAGCGGCTGTCAATGTTCCCCAGGGGCGGATCTCACAATCAATGGCATGTCAGGCCCCCACCCATAAAGAGTATCATTAAATGGAGGTGGGGCTCTTTTAGCCTAAGTGTTAGGCTCAAGCTACTGGCAGGTGGAAGGTCAGAGAGCTGCAACCAACAGACACAATGAAAGCTGTGTCTGTATTGCTTAGCAGCTGTCAATGTTCCCCAGGGGTGGATCTCATAATCAATGACATGTCAGGCCCCACCCATAAGGAGTATCATTAAATGGAGGTGGGGCTCTTTTAGCCTAAGTGTTAGGATCAAGCTACGGGCAGGTGGAAGGTCAGAGAGCAGCAACACTCAGACTGCAGCTGTCAATGTTTCTCAAGGAGGTGGATATCATATCCAATGAAATGTCAAGCCCCACCCATGCGGAGTATCAGTAAATAGAGTTGGGACTCATTTAGCAGAAGTAAAAAAGGCATTAAAACCAAGCTGCTGCCAGAGTTGAACTACCAGTGGGTGGGGAGGTCAGAGACCCATAACTAGCTGCATTTTTATTGCTTAGCGGCTATCAATGTTCCCCAGGGGTGGATCTCATAATCAATGGCATGTCAGGCCCCACCCATAAGGAGTATCATTAAATGGAGGTGGGGCTCTTTTAGCCTAAGTGTTGGGATCAAGCTACTGGCAGGTGGAAGGTTCAGAGAGCAGCAACTAGCAGACTGCAGCTGTCAATGTTTCTCAAGGAGGTGGATCTCATATCCAGTGAAATGTTAAGCCCCACCCATGCGGAGTATCAGTAAATAGAGGTGGGACTTATTTAGCAGAAGTAAAAGGCATCAAAACCAAGCTGCTGCCAGAGTTGAACTACCCCTGGATGGGTGGGAGGTCAGAGATCCATAACTAGCTGCATATTTATTGCTTAGCATCTGTCAATGTTCCCCAGGGTTGGATCTTATAATCAATGTTAGGCCCCACCCATGAGGAGAACAACCGTAGGCGGGGCTCTTTTAGCATAATTTAAAGGCGTGCAAACCAAGCAGCGAATTACCAACAACCACAATAGAAACAGTTTCTACTGCTAAGCAGCAGTCAATGTTCCACAGGGATAAATTTCATAATCCATGGCTTGTCAGGACCCTCCCATGAGGAGAATCAATAAATGGGAGGTGGGGCTTTTTTTAGCATATGGGAGAGGATGAAAACCAAGCTACTGTCAGGCGGGAGGTCAAAAATCAATAACTAGAAGACACAACAGGAGCTACAACTTTACTGCTTAGGAGCTGTCAATGTTTCCCAAGAGGTGGATCTCACAATGACATTGCAAACCCCACCCATGAGGTGTATCATTAAACGGAGGTGGGACTCATTTAGCAAAACAAAAAGGAATTAAAACCAAGCTGCTGCCAGAGCTGAACTGGCGGTGGGTGGAAGATCAGAGACCCGCAGCTAGCTGCATATTTACAGCTTAGCCGCTGTCAATGTTCCTCAGGGGTGGATCTCAATATCCAGGACATGTCAGGCCCCACCCATGAAGAGATTAACTAAATGTAGGTAGGGCTCTTATCATGAGCAAAAGGCATGAAAACAAAGCGGTGAACTACCAGTGCAAACTGCAGCAACAGAAACTGTGATTTTACTGCTTAGCAGCTGTCAATGTTTCCCAAGAGGTGGCTCTCATAACTCATGACATGTCAAGCCCCACCCATGAGGAGTATCATTAAATGGAGATGGGAAAGGTAATAAAACCAAGCTGTTACCAGAAGGGAACTACCGGTGGAAGGGGGGCGGGGGGGGGGGGGTAAAAAAAACGTAGCTAGCTGCATCTTGACAGCTTCGTTCCCCAGGGATCTCATTATCCATGACATGTCAAGCCCCACCCATGAGGAAAATGATTAACTGTAGGTGGGGGCTCTTTTAGCATAAGTAAAGGCATGAAAACCAAGCGGTGAACTACTGGTGGTTGGGAGGTCAGAGAGCACTAACTAGCAGCCACAATGGAAACTGTGTTTTTACAGCTTAGCAGCTGTCAATGTTCCCCGGGGGTGGATCTCATAATAAATGACATGTCAGGCCCCACCCATGAGGAGAAACATCAAAGAAAATAGGGTTGTTTTAGCATAAGTGATAGCATGTAAATCTGAACCTTAAAAAGGGAAATTGTAACCTTTTAGGAAGTTTGTTATTGCATAATAATGTAGGCTGCTAATCTCCGTCTCGCTGAAAATGCCAGCTGCCTGGCTGCCCTGCACGCACTTCAGCTTCGGGTCAAGGACCCAGAACAAATATAGAAAAGATGCAGAGTGTCTCCTGATTTTTTTTGTTTTTGCTTGCTGCATGTTTTTTCCAGGTTATGAAGTGCTAGGCCACACCCACACACAGCCAGGCAAGCAGTATTTTCGGGAAGACCGAGCAGCCCCCCCCCCCCCCCCGTATTTCAAACCCCATTGGACAAAAACACCCCTTTAATCGGCACACTGTTATTATGATTGCTCACTCTGGCCTCTTAATACTGAAAGAAAAAAAAGAAAAAATTCCTTTGGCATCTTGCCCCGCCCCCACGGAACGCTTTGGGGTTCTCGGCAGAAGTAAAGTGAACCCTAAAGCGCCGCCCTCACAGTTTCATCACAGCATTAAAAATGTTACAAGCGTTGCGATCCCAATCGCTCATCTTGGCCTCTTAATACTAAAAAAAAAAATATTTTTCCTTTGGCATCTTGTCCCGCCCCCGCGGGACACAGTTTTTCTCGGCAAAAGTAAAGTGAACCCTAAAGCTCCGCCCCCTTACCAGTTTCAATGCAGCATTAAAAATGTTACATGCACTGCAAATCCGATCGTTCGTCTTGACCTCTTAATACTAAACAAAAGGGAAAATTCCACTGGCCACTTGTCCCCCCCGCCCCCCCCCGCGGAGCGCTTTAGGATTCTCAGGTGAAGTAACATGAACCCTTAAGACCCGCCTCCCTTACAGTTTCGATGCAGCATTAAAAAAAAAAAAAAAAAAAAAAAAAAACGTTGGAAGGACTGGAGAGAGAATTCTGGTTGGACGCCCCCCCCCCCCCCCCCATTCCTGGCGCTGCGTATCTGACTGATGCGGATTTGGCGAGATGCCCTGGTTTTTCGTGATTCATAGTGGCTTCTTCAGTTCCTAGGGGGCGTGTCTTCAGCCTGTGAGTGGGCGGACAGCGGGGGATGAGAGGGGAGCGGTGTGGGATGTTAGTGGAGCTTGTCCTCACGCCGCGTCTTTTCTTTCTGTCTGCACTCTGCCCCTCCCTTTTGCATCAGGGGGCGGGGTCTCCAATTTGTTTGCCTCATCCAGTCTATGATGAGAACGGAGACCCCTCCCCCCCCTTTTCTTCCATATATTGCACTTTCAAAACAAGCGAGCGATGGAGGCGGGTGGGGGGCCTAGCATTCCAGTGTTGCACCAAACGTCTTGCGGCAGTCCAGGGCTTTGGCCCCGGGGAGCAGGGCCCGCCTCTTGCGCAGTTCCTCTTTCCCCAATGAGTTTCCGAGCTTCTTGCACGCCGTCTTGTACTTACTGTCGAACGCGGCTGTTTGGGGGACAAAAATAACATTTTAAATTCCCATTAAAAAAAAAAAAAACCTTTTTAAACTAACGCCATCAAATACCCGGGGCCCCGTGTTTTTTTATTCCCGTCTACAAAAAAAAAAAAAAAAAAGCCCAAACCCTTCATTTTCCACTGCTGATTAATCAGCATTGTTGACCTGCAGTTGAACTGCAGGATGTATGGGGGTGACACAGGAAGTGGTGGGGGGGGTCACTCACCTATATCCATGTGTTCCCTCCCCAGAGCAGCCAGTGTGAGAAGTAACATCTCTCTGTAGATCCCCCTATAGGAAGAGATGGGGGAGGGGAAGATTAGAGGAAACAATGTATCAATTATATCAGTTACATATTATCTGATGTCTGCAGTCTCTGATCGTCTCCTGTACTATGTCTGCAGTCTCTGATCATCTCCTGTACTATGTCTGCAGTCTCTGATCATCTCCTGTACTATGTCTGCAGTCTCTGATCATCTCCTGTACCATGTCTGCAGTCTCTGATCATCTCCTGTACTATGTCTGCAGTCTCTGATTATCTCCTGTACCATGTCTGCAGTCTCTGATTATCTCATGTACTATGTCTGCAGTCTCTGATCATCTCCTGTACCATGTCTGCAGTCTCTGATCATCTCCTGTACTGTGTCTGCAGTCTCTGATCATCTCCTGTACTGTGTCTGCAGTCTCTGATCATCTCCTGTATCATGTCTGCAGTCTCTGATCATCTCCTGTATCATGTCTGCAGTCTCTGATCATCTCCTGTATTATGTCTGCAGTCTCTGACCATCTCCTGTACTATGTCTGCAGTCTCTGATCATCTCCTGTACCATGTCTGCAGTCTCTGATCATCTCCTGTACCATGTCTGCAGTCTCTGATCATCTCCTGTACTGTGTCTGCAGTCTCTGATCATCTCCTGTACTGTGTCTGCAGTCTCTGATCATCTCCTGTACCGTGTCTGCAGTCTCTGTTCATCTCCTGTACTGTGTCTGCAGTCTCTGATCATCTCCTGTATCATGTCTGCAGTCTCTGATCATCTCCTGTACTATGTCTGCAGTCTCTGACCATCTCCTGTACTATGTCTGCAGTCTCTGATCATCTCCTGTACTATGTCTGCAGTCTCTGATCATCTCCTGTACTGTGTCTGCAGTCTCTGACCATCTCCTGTACCGTGTCTGCAGTCTCTGGCCATCTCCTGTACTATGTCTGCAGTCTCTGATCATCTCCTGTACCGTGTCTGCAGTCTCTGTTCATCTCCTGTACTGTGTCTGCAGTCTCTGATCATCTCCTGTACTATGTCTGCAGTCTCTGATCATCTCCTGTACTATGTCTGCAGTCTCTGATCATCTCCTGTACTGTGTCTGCAGTTTCTGACCATCTCCTGTATTATGTCTGCAGTCTCTGTTCATCTCCTGTACTGTGTCTGCAGTCTCTGACCATCTCCTGTACTATGTCTGCAGTCTCTGATCATCTCCTGTACTATGTCTGCAGTCTCTGTTCATCTCCTGTACTGTGTCTGCAGTCTCTGATCATCTCCTGTATCATGTCTGCAGTCTCTGATCATCTCCTGTATTATGTCTGCAGTCTCTGACCATCTCCTGTACTATGTCTGCAGTCTCTGATCATCTCCTGTACTGTGTCTGCAGTCTCTGACCATCTCCTGTACCATGTCTGCAGTCTCTGGCCATCTCCTGTACTATGTCTGCAGTCTCTGATCATCTCCTGTACTATGTCTGCAGTCTCTGATCATCTCCTGTACTATGTCTGCAGTCTCTGATCATCTCCTGTACTATGTCTGCAGTCTCTGACCATCTCCTGTATTATGTCTGCAGTCTCTGATCATCTCCTGTACTATGTCTGCAGTCTCTGATCATCTCCTGTACTATGTCTGCAGTCTCTGATCATCTCCTGTACTATGTCTGCAGTCTCTGATCATCTCCTGTACTATGTCTGCAGTCTCTGACCATCTCCTGTACTATGTCTGCAGTCTCTGACCATCTCCTGTATTATGTCTGCAGTCTCTGACCATCTCCTGTATTATGTCTGCAGTCTCTGACCATCTCCTGTACTATGTCTGCAGTCTCTGACCATCTCCTGTATTATGTCTGCAGTCTCTGATCATCTCCTGTACTATGTCTGCAGTCTCTGACCATCTCCTGTATTATGTCTGCAGTCTCTGACCATCTCCTGTATTATGTCTGCAGTCTCTGATCATCTCCTGTACTATGTCTGCAGTCTCTGATCATCTCCTGTACTATGTCTGCAGTCTCTGATCATCTCCTGTACTATGTCTGCAGTCTCTGATCATGTCCCTGAACCCTGTGCTCAGAGAGTGTTAATGACCCGGGCGTACCTCTGCAGGACCTGCGGGGGAGAGTTCTGCTCCTGTAGGACAGAGAGGATCATGGAGATGGCTTTATGGACCTCGAAGAGACCAATGAAGTTGAGGACCTTCTCCAGGAACTCCAGGGTGAAGGGGTGGGAGTGGGAGCGCCAGCCGTGGATGTGGGTGGGGAGATTCCCTGGAAGAGGAGGAGGAGGAACATTCTCATGACTGAAGAAGTAACAACGTCAATTACCTTTGTCATCTCTCTGCTGATCTCCTGCAGCCTCTTTTACAGTCACTTCCTGCCTCCAGGAACTCCAGTGATGGCACTTTTCAGAGCGGTTCCCTTGATGGTGACAACGGTCTGTGTAATCTGAATCTGAAACAGCCATGTGTAGTCACCATCAGAACCCCCCCCCCCCCCCCGTGTGACAGGGTGACAACACTTGGGGACAAATGGGAGGCAGGGTCAGAGCGTTGTCACCCTCTAACAGGAAGTGCCTGGACAAGGGTCATGGCCTGTGGGAGGGGCTTGCCGGATGCTGCACATATCTTCCTAAAGACCTCACAGAGCCTTTGCAGTGGGAGGGGGTTTGGCAAATGTCTTGCTAGTTTGAAGGGCGGGGCCAGGGAACCTCCATGATTGCAAAAAACGAAATATAAAAAAAAAAAAAGGAGTAAAAAGGGGCGGAGCCAGGGAATCTCCACGATTGCAAAAACGGAAATCCAAGAAATTAAAAGGGGCGGGGCCGGGGAACATCCATGATTGCAAGAACCAAAATCGGAAGAAAAGGGGCGGGGCCAGTGAACCCTTCATGATTGCAAGAACCAAAATCCAAAGAATAAAAGGGGTGGGGCCAGGAAACCTCCATGACTGAAATAACCAAAATCTAAATAACAAAAAGGGGCGGGGCAATGGAGCCTAATTGGTTGCAAGAACTAAAATCCAAAGAATAAAAAGGGGCGGGGCCAGGGAACCCTTTATGATTGCAAGAACCGAAATCCAATGAATGAAAGGGGCGGGGCCAGGGAACCCTTTATGAATGCAAGAACCAAAATACAAAGAATAAAAGGGGCGGGGCCAGGAAACCTACATGAGTGCAGGAACCAAAATCCAAATAATAAAAGGGGAGGGGCCAGGGAGCCTCAATGACTGAAATAACCAAAATCCAACGAGCGAAAGGGGAGGGGCCAGGGAACCTCAATGACTGAAATAACCGAAATCCAACGAGCGAAAGGGGAGGGGCCAGGGAACCTCAATGACTGAAATAACCGAAATCCAACGAGCGAAAGGGGAGGGGCCAGAGAACCTCCAGGAACGTAAAAACTGAAATCGAATGAATGAAAGGGGCGGAGCCAGGGAACCTCCATGATTGCCCATCCTCCCGTCCATCCCTCATACTCACTGTGCAGCTTCCAGAGGACGTACATCGGGGGCCAGCGGTCCGGGTCCTGCACCAGGACGTCCCATAACAGGCGCACGCTGACATGGGGGTTCTCTGGGACCTGCAGGGAGGAAAAGATCACCCGTCAGCATATTACGCCTATAACTGGCGTACGTCACGTAATTCTTTAATGGGGTCTTTATACAAGGGGGGGGGGGGGGGGGCGTATCATATTTACCGGCCATAGAGGTGATCAGAGACCCCATCATCTCTGATCGCCTCTATGATCTAGGAGGATCTGAGTGACGTCATGACATTAACTTCACACGTGCATCGGGGGTGGCCGAGGTTTCTGTGAACGCTCCCAGTACTGTGACCCGGGCTGTCATATGACCAGGAGCCTACGGAACCGACTCCTGAACATGTGACCACTGTGACAGCCAATGACAGCGGTCACGTGATCCCTCTCCTGGTCTCTAGTAATAGTCAGGAACTAACTAATGAACATGTGACCACGGTCACATGATTCGTCTCCTGGTCTTTAGCAATGGTCAGGAACTGGCTCGCCAACATGTGACAGCAGTCATGTGATCCGTGTCCTGGTCTCTAGTAATGGTCGGGAACCGACTCCAGAACATGTGACCACTGGGACAGCCAATGACAAAGTTTGGTCTCACGGTCCCCAGTAACAGGCAGGAACCAGCGGGATCCATAATGTAGGGGGGGGGGGGTGCAAAGCTTTGGACTTTCGTACCCACCTGTGTGGGGTGCTGGACGTGTTTGGACTCCAGGATGAGGTACGGGAGGTTGCTGGGCAGCGCCAGGCGCTGGAAGTACCACACCAGGTTCCAGTAGATGATTGGGTGGCTGTTCACCAGCTCCGCCTGGCACAGGAAGTCGCTCCCTTCGTTCTCCAGCAGGCTCTCCACTTCCTTCCGTAGCACCAGAGGGCAGAGATACGCCACCGTCACCATCTCCGAGTCCGCCGTACTGGACCGCTGCTGAGGGGGGAGGGGCGACACAAGCCGGTCATGTGATCACAACACGTACCCTCCCCTTAAAGGGGACCTGTCATCAGCTTCACATGAATGAATTCCTGACCAATCTACACCAACAAAGGAGGAGCACAGGAGGTCCTTCACCGGGTTATACTGCCACCTACAGGAGAGGATTGGATACAGCTTCAGGATAACCCCTCCTACTCCCAGCATGCCTCAGATTATTGCTAGTGTCCTAAGAGGATGGAAGTCTTCAGCTCTGCTGGGAAAAGCCTCATTTCATTTTTGCTGCATCAGCTTCACCTTTTCTTAACAACACCATCTATGGGTCAGAGTCAGTGACTGTGTCTAGGCTACAATGATGTCATCAGTCTGCTGCAGGCAGGAGAACCCATTTCCTCGGTCCCCCCCTCCCCCAGTGATCAGACTGTGCATTGTAACTTTGTAGAAGGTGGAGGAGTCATTTCCTCAGTCTCCCCTCCCCCAGTGTTTCTGCTTATCCTCCACTATCAGCAGGCAGCGTACTCCCTGTCCTCCTGTAGGTGGCAGTATAACCAGACAGACCACCGCACTGTGCCCGGGCACTATGCGGCCCTCCTCCCGCCTCTCAGTCATTGAATGTTACCTGGACACTGGGGAACCCGTTACAATGACTGCTGGCCTCCGCCTCGTCTAGGACCAGACACTGGTACCGGTCGCTTAGAACCGGTCCGCGGCTCGCTGAAACGCCATCGGTGGAGACCTCGGAGGAACCATCAGACGTACTGCGGGAAATAGAGGAGACACAAGAAGCTTTAATACATTGGGAAGAGTCCTTCTCCCTTCCATCTTGGGGAATCTCTCCCGGGAATTGTCCACATCTCTGAACAGCTGTACTGGGCAGCTCATGGTAGGGTGGGGTATGGGCCCCTCATGGTGGGGTGGGGGGGAGGGAGGGGTCCGGGCCCCTCATGTTGGGGTGGGGTATGGGCTCCTCATGATGAGTTGGGGGGAAGGAAGGGGTACGGGCCCCTCATGGTAGGGTGGGGTACGGTCCCCTCATGATGGGGTGGGGGGGGGAAGGGGTACGGGCCCCTCATGGTGGGGTGGGGTATGGGCACCTCATGATGGGGTGGGGATGGAGGGGTATGGGCCCCACATGGTGGGGTGGGCTTTGGGCCCCTCATGGTGGGGTGGGGGGGAGGGGTACAAGCCCCTCGTGGTGGGGTGGGGGGAGGGAGGGGTATGGGCCCCTCATGGTGGGGTACGGCCCCTCATGGTGGGGTGGGGGAGGGAGGGAGGGGTACGGGCCCCTCATGGTGGGGTGGGGTATGGGCAGGGAGGGTTATGGGCCCCCTCATGGTAGGGTGGGGTACGGTCCCCTCATGATGGTGTGGGGGGAAGAAGGGGAATGGGCCCCTCATGGTGGGGGAGGGAGGGAGGGGTACGGGCCCCTCATGGTGGGGTGGGGTATGGGCAGGGAGGGGTACGGGCCCCTCATGATGGGGTGGGGGGAGGAAGGGGTACGGGCCCCTCATGGTGGGGTGGGGTATGGGCCCCTCATGGTGGGGTGGGGGGGGAGGGGTACGATCCCCTCATGGTGGGGTGGGGGGAGGGAGGGGTATGGGCCCCTCATGGTGGGGTGGGGTATGGGCCCCTCATGGTGGGGTGGGGGGGAGGGGTACGATCCCCTCATGGTGGGGTGGGGGAGGGAGGGGTATGGGCCCCTCATGGTGGGGTACGGGCCCCTCATGGTGGGGTGGGGTGGGGGGAGGGAGGGGTACGGGCCCCTCATGCTTGGGTGGGGTACGGACCGGGCCCCTATTGGGTCAGCAGGGGAACCCAGACCCAGCAGAAACTGACTTCCTCCAACCACATCTCATCCATTATCCACCATCGATTGGCAGTGGAGGAGGGGGGGGAATGAAGGTACACAAGCTGCGAGACGTCCTATTGGACAGCACAATCACTGGTGCATTATGGGAGGGAAGTTCACAGGAATTACAGGAGGAGGCATAAACTCTTCAGGTATCTGCAAGCTTTTGTAGTAAAATCAAGCCAGCTACTGGCTGCCATCCATAAAATGCCAAGTCTGTATTGGCTACATAATGAAACACAAGTGTCACACCCACCAACGTGTTTCGTCTAGGCCGAAACGCGTTAGTTTGTGACAGTTGTGTTTCATTATGAAGCCAATACAGACTTGGCATTTTATGGATGGCAGCGAGTAGCCGGCTTGACTTTACTACAAGTTCTACCATTGGTGTGTGAAGAACCAGAGCCAGGTGCTTATGGGAGGTTGTATGGGAGCCCCTCCCCCCACCATGATTTCCAATGGTGGCCCTGCAGCTGTCCCCCCCCCCCTTACACTTACCTCCGCTGCTTGTGCAGGTCGGTGATCTTCACGTTGAGGAAGGGGACGAAGTGCTGCCCGCAGAAGGCACACACGGTCTTCAGGTTGGAGTCATCGGACGTCCAGGCGGCCATGATGTCTTCATCGTAGACAAGAGAGTGGCAGGCCGGACAGACGGAGCAGCTGGACAGCAAGACCTGGAAGATGAACGGAACCCCCCTTTATCTGGAGTCGGGAAAATACCCGCCGGGGACACTTCCTTACACAGAGCCCCCCGTCACAGAACTTACCTCCACAGCGGGAGATTCCTGACCTGCGTCCAGCAACCGGTCTGTAGACCTGTGGATGGTAAAATCTGAGAGGTCCACCTCACTCCCCAGAGACACCGAACTCTACAGAGGAGGAGGAGAACGTTTTACATCACAAAGACACTGACTCCTCCCACTGACACCAATGATGGGGCACTACTCCTCCCACTGACACCAATGATGGGGCACTATTCCTCCCACTGACACCAATGATGGGGCACTATTCCTCCCACTGACACCAATGATGGGGCACTATTACTTCCACTGACACCAATGATGGGGCACTATTCCTCCCACTGACACCAATGATGGGGCACTATTCCTCCTACTGACACCGATGATGGGGCACTATTCCTCCCACTGACACCAATGATGGGGCACTATTCCTCCTACTGACACCGATGATGGGGCACTATTCCTCCCACTGATACCAATGATGGGGCACTATTCCTCCCACTGACACCAATGATGGGGCACTATTCCTCCCACTGACACCAATGATGGGGCACTATTCCCCCACTGACACCAATGATGGGGCACTATTCCCCCCACTGACACCAATGATGGGGCACTATTCCTCCCACTGACACCAATGATGGGGCACTATTCCTCCCACTGACACCAATGATGGGGCACTATTCCCCCCACTGACACCAATGATGGGGCACTATTCCTCCCACTGACACCAATGATGGGGCACTATTCCCCCCACTGACACCAATGATGGGGCACTATTCCCCCCACTGACACCAATGATGGGGCACTATTCCCCCCACTGACACCAATGATGGGGCACTATTCCTCCCACTGACACCAATGATGGGGCACTACTCCTCCCACTGACACCAATGATGGGGCACTACTCCTCCCACTGACACCAATGATGGGGCACTATTCCCCCCACTGACACCAATGATGGGGCACTATTCCTCCCACTGACACCAATGATGGGGCACTATTCCTCCCACTGACACCAATGATGGGGCACTATTACTTCCACTGACACCAATGATGGGGCACTATTCCTCCCACTGACACCGATGATGGGGCACTATTCCTCCTACTGACACCGATGATGGGGCACTATTCCTCCCACTGACACCAATGATGGGGCACTATTCCTCCCACTGATACCAATGATGGGGCACTATTCCTCCCACTGACACCAATGATGGGGCACTATTCCTCCCACTGACACCAATGATGGGGCACTATTCCTCCCACTGATACCAATGATGGGGCACTATTCCTCCCACTGACACCAATGATGGGGCACTATTCCTCCCACTGACACCAATGATGGGGCACTATTCCCCCCACTGACACCAATGATGGGGCACTATTCCCCCCACTGACACCAATGATGGGGCACTATTCCTCCCACTGACACCAATGATGGGGCACTATTCCTCCCACTGACACCAATGATGGGGCACTATTCCCCCCACTGACACCAATGATGGGGCACTATTCCTCCCACTGACACCAATGATGGGGCACTATTCCCCCCACTGACACCAATGATGGGGCACTATTCCCCCCACTGACACCAATGATGGGGCACTATTCCTCCCACTGACACCGATGATGGGGCACTATTCCTCCTACTGACACCGATGATGGGGCACTATTCCTCCCACTGACACCGATGATGGGGCACTATTCCTCCCACTGACACCGATGATGGGGAACTATTCCTCCCACTGACACCGATGATGGGGCACTATTCCTCCCACTGACACCAATGATGGGGCACTACTCCTCCCACTGACACCAATGATAGGGCACTATTCCTCCCACTGATACCAATGATGGGGCACTATTCCTCCCACTGACACCAATGATGGGGCACTATTCCTCCCACTGACACCAATGATGGGGCACTATTCCTCCCACTGACACCAATGATGGGGCACTATTCCTCCCACTGACACCAATGATGGGGCACTATTCCCCCCACTGACACCAATGATGGGGCACTATTCCCCGCACTGACACCAATGATGGGGCACTATTCCTCCCACTGACACCAATGATGGGGCACTATTCCTCCCACTGACACCAATGATGGGGCACTATTCCCCCCACTGACACCAATGATGGGGCACTATTCCTCCCACTGACACCAATGATGGGGCACTATTCCCCCCACTGACACCAATGATGGGGCACTATTCCCCCCACTGACACCAATGATGGGGCACTATTCCTCCCACTGACACCAATGATGGGGCACTATTCCTCCCACTGACACCAATGATGGGGCACTATTCCTCCCACTGACACCAATGATGGGACACTATTCCTCCCACTGACACCAATGATGGGGCACTATTCCTCCCACTGACACCAATGATGGGGCACTATTTCTCCCACTGACACCAATGATGGGGCACTATTTCTCCCACTGACACCAATGATGGGGCACTATTCCTCCCACTGACACCAATGATGGGGCACTATTCCTCCCACTGACACCAATGATGGGGCACTATTCCTCCCACTGACACCAATGATGGGGCACTATTCCTCCCACTGACACCAATGATGGGGCACTATACCTTCCACTGACACCAATGATGGGGCACTATTCCTTCCACTGACACCAATGATGGGGCACTATTCCTTCCACTGACACCAATGATGGGGCACTATTCCTCCCACTGACACCAATGATGGGGCACTATTCCTCCCACTGACCCCAATGATGGGGCACTATTCCTCCCACTGACAATGATGGGGCACTATTCCTCCCACTGACACCAATGATGGGGCACTATTCCTCCCACTGACACCAATGATGGGGCACTATTCCTCCCACTGACACCAATGATGGGGCACTATTCCTCCCACTGACACCAATGATGGGGCACTATTCCTTCCACTGACACCAATGATGGGGCACTATTCCTTCCACTGACACCAATGATGGGGCACTATTCCTCCCACTGACACCAATGATGGGGCACTATTCCTCCCACTGACACCAATGATGGGGCACTATTCCTCCCACTGACACCAATGATGGGACACTATTCCTCCCACTGACACCAATGATGGGGCACTATTCCTCCCACTGACACCAATGATGGGACACTATTCCTCCCACTGACACCAATGATGGGGCACTATTCCTCCCACTGACACCAATGATGGGGCACTATTCCTCCCACTGACCCCAATGATGGGGCACTATTCCTCCCACTGACCCCAATGATGGGGCACTATTCCTCCCACTGACAATGATGGGGCACTATTCCTCCCACTGACACCAATGATGGGGCACTATTCCTCCCACTGACACCAATGATGGGGCACTATTCCTCCCACTGACACCAATGATGGGGCACTATTCCTTCCACTGACACCAATGATGGGGCACTATTCCTTCCACTGACACCAATGATGGGGCACTATTCCTCCCACTGACACCAATGATGGGGCACTATTCCTCCCACTGACACCAATGATGGGGCACTATTCCTCCCACTGACACCAATGATGGGACACTATTCCTCCCACTGACACCAATGATGGGGCACTATTCCTCCCACTGACACCAATGATGGGACACTATTCCTCCCACTGACACCAATGATGGGACACTATTCCTCCCACTGACACCAATGATGGGACACTATTCCTCCCACTGACACCAATGATGGGGCACTATTCCTCCCACTGACATGCATGTTCTCAATCCTGTGATCCCACCAGAGAACTTCCTCCATTCTTTGGACAGGAAGAAGAGTTCCCAGTCTTGAGCCCACACATCACACAGAGTCCCCTCACCTCAGAAGCGATGGACTCGGGTCTTCTGGTACTCTCCCTCTGGCTCCTCCGGCTAAGCCGATGATCAGCCAACGGCGATGGGGCCTCTCCCAACTGTCCGCTTCGCCTAAAGATGGAGGACCTGGAAGGCTTTCTGGAGGGGGTGAGCAACTGCTGGATCTTCCCAGCCAGATTCCGCCTCCTGGAAGGGTCCCTGGAGTGGGTGGATCCCTCGTCCTCACTGCGGCTCCGACTGGCCAGGGCTTCTGAGGAGCTTTCAGTCATGATGAGCTCAGACTCCTCTGATGTCACTGTCTCACTGCCGGTCCCGTCTGTCAGGAAACTGACGTTGGACAAGCTCCCATTTTCCGAGGGTTGGAGCATGAGGGGCGTCCCGCAGGTCCTCCTAGTGGCCGATCTTAGCGAGGGGCTGATGTCCATTCTTGTAGTGTCCCTCTCTACCTCCAGATCCTCCATCACTGGGAAAGAACGGAGAAGGTGGATTTTAGGGATACAGAGAAGATAATGTAGGGAGGATGTTGAAGGTTGGGTTAGCGAAAGATCTTCCACTATAAACGCTTCCATAACCTAACCTCCTAAATTAGACATGTAGGGAAGGTGGCTACCCAGAGGGTGTGTCTTCAGAGAAACTAGAAGAAGAGGAAGATACCTACTCCGAGGGAACGCCTTCAGAGAAACTAGAAGAAGAGGAAGATACCTACTCCGAGGGAACGCCTTCAGAGAAACTAGAAGAAGAGGAAGATACCTACTCCGAGGGAACGCCTTCAGAGAAACTAGAAGAAGAGGTAGATACCTACTCCGAGGGAACGCCTTCAGAGAAACTAGAAGAAGAGGAAGATACCTACTCCGAGGGAACGCCTTCAGAGAAATTAGAAGAAGAGGAAGATACCTACTCCGAGGGAACGCCTTCAGAGAAACTAGAAGAAGAGGAAGATACCTACTCCGAGGGAACGCCTTCAGAGAAACTAGAAGAAGAGGAAGATACCTACTCCGAGGGAACGCCTTCAGAGAAACTAGAAGAAGAGGAAGATACCTACTCCGAGGGAACGCCTTCAGAGAAACTAGAAGAAGAGGAAGATACCTACTCCGAGGGAACGTCTTCAGAGAAACTAGAAGAAGAGGAAGATACCTACTCCGAGGGAACGCCTTCAGAGAAACTAGAAGAAGAGGAAGATACCTACTCCGAGGGAACGTCTTCAGAGAAACTAGAAGAAGAGGAAGATACCTACTCCGAGGGAACGCCTTCAGAGAAACTAGAAGAAGAGGAAGATACCTACTCCGAGGGAACGCCTTCAGAGAAACTAGAAGAAGAGGAAGATACCTACTCCGAGGGAACGTCTTCAGAGAAACTAGAAGAAGAGGAAGATACCTACTCCGAGGGAACGTCTTCAGAGAAACTAGAAGAAGAGGAAGATACCTACTCCGAGGGAACGTCTTCAGAGAAACTAGAAGAAGAGGAAGATACCTACTCCGAGGGAACGCTTTCAGAGAAACTAGAAGAAGAGGAAGATACCTACTCCGAGGGAACGCCTTCAGAGAAACTAGAAGAAGAGGAAGATACCTACTCCGAGGGAACGTCTTCAGAGAAACTAGAAGAAGAGGAAGATACCTACTCCGAGGGAACGCTTTCAGAGAAACTAGAAGAAGAGGAAGATACCTACTCCGAGGGAACGCCTTCAGAGAAACTAGAAGAAGAGGAAGATACCTACTCCGAGGGAACGTCTTCAGAGAAAGTAGAAGAAGAGGAAGATACCTACTCCGAGGGAACGCCTTCAGAGAAACTAGAAGAGGAAGATACCTACTCCGAGGGAACGCCTTCAGAGAAACTAGAAGAAGAGGAAGATACCTACTCCGAGGGAACGTCTTCAGAGAAACTAGAAGAAGAGGAAGATACCTACTCCGAGGGAACGTCTTCAGAGAAACTAGAAGAAGAGGAAGATACCTACTCCGAGGGAACGTCTTCAGAGAAACTAGAAGAAGAGGAAGATACCTACTCCGAGGGAACGCTTTCAGAGAAACTAGAAGAAGAGGAAGATACCTACTCCGAGGGAACGTCTTCAGAGAAACTAGAAGAAGAGGAAGATACCTACTCCGAGGGAACGCCTTCAGAGAAACTAGAAGAGGAAGATACCTACTCCGAGGGAACGCCTTCAGAGAAACTAGAAGAAGAGGAAGATACCTACTCCGAGGGAACGTCTTCAGAGAAACTAGAAGAAGAGGAAGATACCTACTCACAGGGAACGTCTTCAGAGAAACTAGAAGAAGAAGAGGTAGATACCTACTCTGAGGGAACGTCTTCAGAGAAACTAGAAGAAGAGGAAGATACCTACTCCGAGGGAACGCCTTCAGAGAAACTAGAAGAGGAAGATACCTACTCCGAGGGAACGCCTTCAGAGAAACTAGAAGAAGAGGAAGATACCTACTCCGAGGGAACGTCTTCAGAGAAACTAGAAGAAGAGGAAGATACCTACTCCGAGGGAACGTCTTCAGAGAAACTAGAAGAAGAGGAAGATACCTACTCCGAGGGAACGCCTTCAGAGAAACTAGAAGAAGAGGAAGATACCTACTCCGAGGGAACGTCTTCAGAGAAACTAGAAGAAGAGGAAGATACCTACTCCGAGGGAACGTCTTCAGAGAAACTAGAAGAAGAGGAAGATACCTACTCCGAGGGAACGCTTTCAGAGAAACTAGAAGAAGAGGAAGATACCTACTCCGAGGGAACGCCTTCAGAGAAACTAGAAGAAGAGGAAGATACCTACTCCGAGGGAACGCCTTCAGAGAAACTAGAAGAAGAGGAAGATACCTACTCCGAGGGAACGTCTTCAGAGAAACTAGAAGAAGAAGAGGAAGATACCTACTCCGAGGGAACGCCTTCAGAGAAACTAGAAGAGGAAGATACCTACTCCGAGGGAACGCCTTCAGAGAAACTAGAAGAAGAGGAAGATACCTACTCCGAGGGAACGTCTTCAGAGAAACTAGAAGAGGAAGATACTTACTCCGAGGGAACGCCTTCAGAGAAACTAGAAGAGGAAGATACCTACTCCGAGGGAACGTCTTCAGAGAAACTAGAAGAAGAGGAAGATACCTACTCACAGGGAACGTCTTCAGAGAAACTAGAAGAAGAAGAGGTAGATACCTACTCTGAGGGAACGTCTTCAGAGAAACTAGAACAGGAAGGTGGCTACCCAGAGGGAATGTCTATACAGAAACTAGAACAGGAAGGTGGCTACCCAGAGGGAATGTCTATACAGAAACTAGAACAGGAAGGTGGCTACCCAGACAGAATGCCTTCAGAGAAACTAGAACAGTAAGGTAGCTACCCAAAGGGAATTTCTTCAGAGAAACTAGAACAGGAAGGGGGCAACCCAGAGGAAACGTCCTGAGAGAAACTAGAACAGGAAGGTGGCTACCCAGAGGGAACGTCTTCAGAGAAACTAGAAGAAGAGGAAGATACCTACTCCGAGGGAACGTCTTCAGAGAAACTAGAAGAGGAAGATACCTACTCCGAGGGTGTGCCTTCAGAGAAATTAGAAGAAGAGGAAGATACCTACTCCGAGGGAGTGTCTTCAGAGAAACTAGAAGAAGAAGAGGTAGATACCTACTCCAAGGGAACGCCTTCAGAGAAACTAGAAGAAGAGGAAGATACCTACTCCGAGGGAATGTCTTCAGAGAAACTAGAAGAAGAGGAAGATACCTACTCCGAGGGAACGTCTTCAGAGAAACTAGAAGAAGAGGAAGATACCTACTCCGAGGGAACGTCTTCAGAGAAACTAGAAGAAGGGGAAGATACCTACTCGGAGGGAACGCCTTCAGAGAAACTAGAAGAAGAGGAAGATACCTACTCGGAGGGAACGCCTTCAGAGAAACTAGAAGAAGAGGAAGATACCTACTCAGAGGGAACATCTTCAGAGAAACTAGAAGAAGAGGAAGATACCTACTCCGAGGGAACGTCTTCAGAGAAACTAGAAGAGGAGGAAGATACCTACTCCGAGGGAACGTCTTCAGAGAAACTAGAAGAGGAGGAAGATACCTACTCCGAGGGAGTGTCTTCAGAGAAACTAGAAGAAGAGGAAGATACCTACTCCGAGGGAGTGTCTTCAGAGAAACTAGAAGAAGAGGAAGATACCTACTCCGAGGGAACGCCTTCAGAGAAACTAGAAGAAGAGGAAGATACCTACTCCGAGGGAACGCCTTCAGAGAAACTAGAAGAAGAGGAAGATACCTACTCCGAGGGAACGTCTTCAGAGAAACTAGAAGAAGAAGAGGAAGATACCTACTCCGAGGGAACGCCTTCAGAGAAACTAGAAGAGGAAGATACCTACTCCGAGGGAACGCCTTCAGAGAAACTAGAAGAAGAGGAAGATACCTACTCCGAGGGAACGTCTTCAGAGAAACTAGAAGAAGAGGAAGATACCTACTCACAGGGAACGTCTTCAGAGAAACTAGAAGAAGAAGAGGTAGATACCTACTCTGAGGGAACGTCTTCAGAGAAACTAGAACAGGAAGGTGGCTACCCAGAGGGAATGTCTATACAGAAACTAGAACAGGAAGGTGGCTACCCAGAGGGAATGTCTATACAGAAACTAGAACAGGAAGGTGGCTACCCAGACAGAATGCCTTCAGAGAAACTAGAACAGTAAGGTAGCTACCCAAAGGGAATTTCTTCAGAGAAACTAGAACAGGAAGGGGGCAACCCAGAGGAAACGTCCTGAGAGAAACTAGAACGGGAAGGTGGCTACCCAGAGGGAACGTCTTCAGAGAAACTAGAAGAAGAGGAAGATACCTACTCCGAGGGAACGCCTTCAGAGAAACTAGAAGAAGAGGAAGATACCTACTCGGAGGGAACGCCTTCAGAGAAACTAGAAGAAGAGGAAGATACCTACTCAGAGGGAACATCTTCAGAGAAACTAGAAGAAGAGGAAGATACCTACTCCGAGGGAACGTCTTCAGAGAAACTAGAAGAGGAGGAAGATACCTACTCCGAGGGAGTGTCTTCAGAGAAACTAGAAGAAGAGGAAGATACCTACTCCGAGGGAACGTCTTCAGAGAAACTAGAAGAAGAGGAAGATACCTACTCAGAGGGAACGTCTTCAGAGAAACTAGAAGAAGAGGAAGATACCTACTCCGAGGGAACGTCTTCAGAGAAACTAGAAGAAGAGGAAGATACCTACTCCGAGGGAACGTCTTCAGAGAAACTAGAAGAAGAGGTAGATACCTACTCCGAGGGAACGCCTTCAGAGAAACTAGAAGAAGAGGAAGATACCTACTCAGAGGGAACGTCTTCAGAGAAACTAGAAGAAGAGGTAGATACCTACTCCGAGGGAACGCCTTCAGAGAAATTAGAAGAAGAGGAAGATACCTACTCCGAGGGAACGTCTTCAGAGAAACTAGAAGAAGAGGAAGATACCTACTCCGAGGGAACGTCTTCAGAGAAACTAGAAGAAGAGGAAGATACCTACTCCGAGGGAGTGTCTTCAGAGAAACTAGAAGAAGAGGAAGATACCTACTCCGAGGGAACGTCTTCAGAGAAACTAGAAGAAGAGGAAGATACCTACTCCGAGGGAACGTCTTCAGAGAAACTAGAAGAAGAGGAAGATACCTACTCCGAGGGAGTGTCTTCAGAGAAACTAGAAGAAGAGGAAGATACCTACTCCGAGGGAACGTCTTCAGAGAAACTAGAAGAAGAGGAAGATACCTACTCCGAGGGAACGCCTTCAGAGAAATTAGAAGAAGAGGAAGATACCTACTCCGAGGGAACGTCTTCAGAGAAACTAGAAGAAGAGGAAGATACCTACTCCGAGGGAACGTCTTCAGAGAAACTAGAAGAGGAAGATACCTACTCCGAGGGAACGTCTTCAGAGAAACTAGAAGAGGAAGATACTTACTCCGAGGGAACCTCTTTAGAGAAACTAGAAGAAGAGGACGATACCTACTCCGAGGGAACGCCTTCAGAGAAACTAGAAGAGGAAGATACCTACTCCGAGGGAACGTCTTCAGAGAAACTAGAACAGGAAGGTGGCTACCCAGACAGAATGCCTTCAGAGAAACTAGAACAGTAAGGTAGCTACCCAAAGGGAATTTCTTCAGAGAAACTAGAACAGGAAGGGGGCAACCCAGAGGAAACGTCCTGAGAGAAACTAGAACAGCAAGCTGGCTACCCATAGGGAACATATTCAGAGAAACTAGAAGAGGAAGGTGGTTACCTAAAGGGAATGTCTTCAGAGTACCTAAAAAGAGGAAGGTGACTACCCAGAGGGAAGATCTTCAGAGAAACTAGAACAGGAATGGGGCTATCCAGAGGGAACATATTCAGAGAAACTAGAAGAGGAAGGTGGCTACCCAGAGGGAACGTCTTCAGAGAAACTAGAACAGGAATGGGGCTACGCAGAGGGGACGTCTTCAGAGAAACTAGAACAGGAATGGGGCTATCCAGAGGGAACATATTCAGAGAAACTAGAAGAGGAAGGTGGCTACCCAGAGGGAACGTCTTCAGAGTAACTAAGAGAGGAAGGTGACCTACCCAGAGGGGACGTCGTCAGAGAAACTAGAACAGGAAGGTGGCTACCCAGAGGGGACATCTTCAGAAAAACTAGAACAGGAAGGTGGCTACCTAAAGGGAATGTCTTCAGAGTAACTAAAAGAGGAAGGTGACTACCCAGAGGGAACATCTTCAGAGAAACTAGAACAGGAATGGTGCTATACAGAGGAAATGTCTATAGAGAAACTAGAACATGAAGGTGGCTACCTAAAGGGAATGTCTTCAAACTAGAAGAGGAAGGTGGCTACCCAGAGGGAATGTCTTCAGAGAAACTAGAACAGAAAGGTGGCTATCCAGAGGGAATGTCTATAGAGAAATTTGAACAGGAAGTTGGCTACCCAGAGGAGTGCCTTCAGAGAAACTAGAACAGGAAGTTGGCTATCCAGAGGGGACGTCTTCAGATAAACTAGAATAGAAAGGTGGTTACCCAGAGGGAGGGTCTTCTGAAAAACTAGAAGGTGGCTACCCATCTCATTTTGACTTACTGCGTGCCACTCCCATTTCCAGCATACAGGTATCGCTCTGGGTACAACTGACGCTCCAACTCTTAACCAGTTTCCCTGCCGAGCCGTCTTCAGACATTTGGCTAGTGTGCCCGGCCCAGGTGGTCTGGCGCAGCAGGTGAAGGCGAGGAGACAGCTCCATGGTGGCGCTTTTGAGCTTCCATTGATCTGTGAAGACAGGAGCAAAACATTATTAGAGCTGTCCATAAAAGAGACGCATGGTACTATAGCCAGATCGTGCAATGTATATATTGGTGCACATTAGCTGTGCAATCTGCTGATCACTCGATTAAGAGTGTAATCAAGCAACTGATCAGCAGATTGCACAGCTAAAGTCAGCAGTACCCTGTGGCCAGCATGCATGTCTAAAGGGAAGCTTAGGATGCGTTTTTACATAACGCTCGATGCAGGGTGCGGTGTCATTTACAGGAGCTTGGTGGCCCTTCTCCTCAAAACTCTCACCTTTTGACCCGCTGACCGTCGGTTCCTCGCTTTGTGTCTCGCACTGAGAGCTGGGATGCCTCTCCCGGAGCGGCTGACGGAACTGGGCGGCCCCCAGAACCACGTTCCTCAGTTTGGCCCAGCGTAGTCTCCCGCTCTGGTTACTGGACGGCCATTTGCTTTCTAGCACAGCCTGTGACAGACACAGAAGATTTAGTTACAGCCCACCATGGAGGAAACATCGCGGGAGGCCGCGGCACGCAGTACCTTATTATAGTAACCGTAGGTGATGGCGTTGGGGACGATCCCGGCCTTCCGCATCTCCAGCATCACGCGAACAGCCAACACCGGCTCCCCGTACTGACCGCAGAGCTGCATCAGGATGCGGTAACAGACCTGCAGGGAAGGATGTCGGGTCAGGAAACATCTGGCGGCAGCAGAAAAGTTACAAAAAAAGACGCATGGGGAAAAAAAAATGAATAAAGTAATAAAGAAGAAAAAAAAATGGCTGCACTCGGGTGGGGGTGGGGGGGTCTTGGTGGGTACCAGGTTTAATGACCTACCTAAATTTATTAGCTGAACGTTGCAGTTGACACATACAACAAATAATACGTCGTTGTACATGGAGCAGATGGTGGATTGAAGTTTTGCTAGAGGTTTTTTCATTTTACTCAGATTATGTTGTTTTATGTAGAGCTCACCTGCTCCGTGATCCAGGGCTGGGTCCCCTGCCTAGCACTGCAGCCAATCAGGAGACAGGTCGCCTGACTGGCACCAGCTTCAAAATGCGCACGGCTCATCATAATAACAATGCATTGCTATACATAATCTGAACCCCCCTTGTGTCTCCAGTGACCCCAGTGCTCCCGCGTCCTCCAGTGACTATGTGCCTCCTGTGTCTCCAGGGACCCCAGCGCTCCCGTGTCCTCCAGTGACTATGTGCCTCCTGTGTTTCCAGTGACCTTTGCCCCCGTGTCCCCAGTGACAACGTGCCTCGTTCATTCCAGTGACACATGCCCCCGTGTCCCCAGTGTCCCTTGCCCCCCTGTGTCTCCAGTGACCCCTGCCCCCCTGTGTCTCCAGTGACCCCTGCCCCCCTGTGTCTCCAGTGACCCCTGCCCCCCTGTGTCTCCAGTGACCCCTGCCCCCCTGTGTCTCCAGTGACCCCTGCCCCCCTGTGTCTCCAGTGACCCCTGCCCCCCTGTGTCTCCAGTGACCCCTGCCCCCCTGTGTCTCCAGTGACCCCTGCCCCCCTGTGTCTCCAGTGACCCCTGCCCTCCTGTGTCTCCAGTGACAACGTGTCTCTTGTTCATTCCAGCGACCCCAGCGATCCCGTGGCTCCAGCGGCCCCAGCGATCCCGTGGCTCCAGCGGCCCCAGCGATCCCGTGGCTCCAGCGGCCCCAGCGATCCCGTGGCTCCAGCGATCCCGTGGCTCCAGCGGCCCCAGCGATCCCGTGGCTCCAGCGGCCCCAGCGATCCCGTGGCTCCAGCGGCCCCAGCGATCCCGTGGCTCCAGCGGCCCCAGCGATCCCGTGGCTCCAGCGGCCCCAGCGATCCCGTGGCTCCAGCGGCCCCAGCGATCCCGTGGCTCCAGCGGCCCCAGCGATCCCGTGTCTCCAGCGGCCCCAGCGATCCCGTGTCTCCAGCGGCCCCAGCGATCCCGTGTCTCCAGTGACCTCTCTTCTCCTGTTCATTCCAGTGACCCCAGTGCTCCAGTGACTATGTGTCTCCAGTGACCCCTGCCCCCCTGTGTCTCCAGTGACCCCTGCCCCCCTGTTCATTCCAGTGACCCCAGTGTTCCAGTGACTATGTGCCTCCTGTGTTTCCAGTGACCCCAGCGCTCCTATGTCTCCAGTGACCCCAGTGTCCTGTGTCTCCGGTGACCCCTCCTAATCTGTTAATTCCAGTGACCCCTCCTCTCCTGTTCATTTCAGTAACCCCAGTGTCTCTTTTCCCGTGTCTCCAGTGACCCCAGTGCTCCTGTGTCTTCAGCAACTCTTTCAAATAAAACGAGGAATAATGGTGCGCTTGTTCAATAAAGTGAACAACACCTAGTGGATAAAATAACTTAAGTCCAAATAAAAATTATTAAATGAAGAAAAACAAAACAAAGTGCAAAAAAATTGTCCAAGTCAAAACAAATATATATATATATATATATATATATATTTATATTATAAATATAAAATGTATCCTTTGATGTTTGTAATTTTTGAGGTTTCACATAGCAGGACATACGTTTTTCTCATATATATACACATCTATTAACTTTGCCCTGTGCATTCCAGTGACCCCAGCGCTCCACTGCATGCAGTGACTCCCGTGTCTCTAGTAACTCCAGTGGCTCTGTGGAGTCTTGTGCGCTCCTCCCAGTGTTACCCAGTGACCCCTGAGCATTGCGCAACACCCACGACCCCAGAGTACCCTGTGCTACCCAGTGACTCCACAGCATCCTATGTCACACAGCGACACCGGCTCTCCTCTGCCTCCAGCAAATCTGTGCCTCCTGTGCACTTCAGTGACCCCAGAGCTACTGTGTCTCAAGCAACACTGTGCCCCCGTGCACTTCCCTGACCCCCAATGCTCCAGTGTCTCAAGCAACACTGTGCCCCTTGTGCACTTCCCTGACCCCCCAATGCTCCAGTGTCTCAAGCAACACTGTGTCCTCATGCTCACAGTGACCCGATGCCTCACATAACTCCTTGTCTCCAGAATTTCCTTGAAATGCAAACTGAGAATTACACAAAAGTGAATATGGGCTTCGCCATATACAAAGTCTCTGGGTACAGCGATGGGGACTCACGCCACCCCGAATTTTCGATTTTCTAAAATACCTCAAATGAGTCAACTTTGGATAATAGGGGGGGAAGTACATCAGATGGGAGTTAAAGCATTTGAAACTTTGAAAGCGGCTCACCTCATCCGGGAGGACCACGTTCTTTGTCTCCATCTGTTTCAGAGCATCGTAGGCGGTCTGCAGAGCTCGCACCTTGGAGGTGGTGGCTCTGACGAAGGTGGGCAGATAGATGAACCACAAACCGTAGCAATGTCCCAGAAGACATTTTGCCCACATCTCCGGGATGGAAGAATAGATCTGGGCCACCCGCTGGGCAGACTTGATCTCCTGCCAGACACAAAAAACATTATTTTTTTTCCCCCCAGTCCGTGTAATAACCAGAATGCTTTGTTTACACTTAAAACACCAGCTAAAAGCTAAAATCAGGCTCGCAGTGGAAGCTGCTACTTTTTAAACCAATGGGCACGATGGAAGTGGTACCTAAAGTGGGTCTATGAGAGAAGAAGAGCTCTAGGTGGGTGATAACAGGGCAATGCAGGCAGAAAACAAGATAATGGGATAGAATTTGCAGGGTAGTAGGCTCCGCAAAGTGTTGTCACCCTCCTGATACAGCGGAGGGGGGGGGGGGGGGGGGGAATAACAGGAACATGTGCTTTTACAAATGTTATGAACCCAAGATCAATCTTTCACCTACTTGCTTAGTTCGTCGAGGTGCGGGGCTGCTAGGTGCGCTCGTTTTTGACTGCATAGGGGGCACCAGCAGCAGATCTTGTGGAAGCTCAAATAGGTCTCTCTGGAGAACCGGAAAGGTTTCATACCTGCGGCGGAGAAAGAGAAATGGATAAAATTAAAGAGAAACTCCAACCAAAATGCCTTTCATGTGCTAGATGGAGGCAGGCGGGTTAGAACTTCTATTTGGTCCTTGTAGATTTCCCTCAGCGTTTCCAGTGCTCCTCAGTATTCTCCAGTGTGCCCAGTATACCCTGTGTCATCTAGTGATTCCAAGCGCACCAATGTGTGCCCCACAACTCCAAATACACCCCAAAGCATGCTGCGTCATTTACTATCCCTAGTGTGCCCAGTGCTCCCAGTAACACTAGTGCACCCACTGACTCCCATGTGCCCAGTGTACCCAGTAACTTCACTGCAGCCAGTGTAGCCGACTCCAGTGTGTCTACTTACTCCAATGCACCCAGTGGCCTCAATGCGCCTAGTACACCCAGTGACCCCTGTACCATCTAGTGACCCTAATGCACCCCTATGTACCCCGAGGTTCCAATGTGCTCAATGACTTCAATGTGCCTAGTACATCTGATGACTTCTGTGTCATCTCATGACTCTAGTGCACCCCAGTATACCCAGTGGCTCCAACGTGCTGAATGACTTCAATGCACCTAGTAAGCCCAGTTACTCCAGTGTCATCTAGTGAGCCTAGTAAATCCAGTGGCTTCAATGCACTCAATGACTCCAATACCCCTAGTACACCCAGTGACCCCTGTGTCATCTAATGACCCCATTGCTCCCCAGTGTACCCAGTGGCTACAATGTGCCTAGTACACACAGTGACCCCTGTGTCATATGGTGACCCTAGTGCTCCCCAGTGGCTACAATGTGCCTAGTACACAGAGTGACCCCTGTGTCATCTGGTGACCCTAGTGCTTCTCAGTGTACCCAGTGGCTACAATGTGCCTAGTACACAGAGTGACCCCTGTGTCATCTGGTGACCCTAGTGCTTCTCAGTGTACCCAGTGGCTACAATGTGCCTAGTACACCCAGCGACAGCTGTGTCATATGGTGACCCTAGTGCTCCCCAGTGGCTACAATGTGCCTAGTACACAGAGTGACCCCTGTGTCATCTGGTGACCCTAGTGCTTCTCAGTGTACCCAGTGGCTACAATGTGCCTAGTACACCCAGCGACAGCTGTGTCATATGGTGACCCTAGTACTCCCCAGTGGCTACAATGTGCCTAGTACACCCAGCGACAGCTGTGTCATATGGTGACCCTAGTACTCCCCAGTGGCTACAATGTGCCTGGTACACAGCGTGACCCCTGTGTCATCTGGTGACCCTAGTGCTTCTCAGTGTAACCAGTGGCTACAATGTGCCTAGTACACCCAGCGACAGCTGTGTCATATGGTGACCCTAGTACTCCCCAGTGGCTACAATGTGCCTAGTACACCCAGTGACCCCTGTGTCATCTAGTGACCCCTAATGGACCCTGTGAACCCAGTGGCTCAAATGCGCCTAGTACACCCCATGACCCAATGACCCCTGTGTCATCTAGAGACTACAGTGCACTCAAAAGAGTCTGGTGTCATCTAGTGGCTCCCAGTGGAGCTTCATAAGACCCGTCCCTTTACCATCAGTATCAGCTGCTACATCTCTACCCTTAGTTATGCTCCTAAGGTCCCCCAGACTGCCCTTCTCCCCGTGGACCCGGGGCCCCCACCTGTGACAACAAAAAGAGGGCACCAACTTGGTGAAACAAATCCTCACTTGTATTTGGCTGGCGGCTCTATGCCATGGGGGTCCAGTGGCTCCTCGGCAGGCATAATAAATACGGTATGTTCACTGCGGTGAGACTCGTCCAGCTCTACAAGATGCAGATCTTCCATCTTCTCCCCATCTACTTGCACCTATAAAGCAAAGTACAATTCAAATCATGGCTTGAGGTGGGTTCAGATGGCCAAGGCCAAGGAGAACATGCCGACGCGGCTTTACCTTCTCCACGCATTTATCAAAAAACTCCAGAGATGCGTTCCTCTCATTAACGAAGGAGCAGTCTTCGATAAACTGCGTGAACATCTGAGTCTTCATCATCTGCGAGTAGAATTTCTGGTGAGCCCGGTCCTTCGACTTCTTGAACCCTGGAAAGTAAATAATTCGTAACAATTCATAAATTCCTCAACCCAAAAATTCCTCTTCACCTAACACCCGACACCGCCTAGGTTGGCGATATATGAACCTTTTTAACCACTTCCCGACCAGCGCACGACGATGTACGTCGACAGAATGGCACGGGCAGGCATATTGGCGTACATGTACGTCCAATCTTTAATAGCGCCCTGCCATCGGGAGCTCGCCGCTGGCGGCGCGCTCGCGCGCTGGTCGGGACCCCCGTGAGTCCGGTCGTGGGACCTGCGGACTCGATCGCCCGGGGGCATCCCCGCGATCGTCTCACGGGACGGCTGAATGGAGGAAATGACGTGTAAACAGCATTTCTCCATTCTGCCTAGCAACTAGTGACGCTGATCTCTGCTCCATGTGATTGGAGCAGAGATCGGTGTTCACTAAATGAAAGCCCAGCCCCCCCACAGTTAGTAACACGCCCCTAGGAACACTTAACCCCTACACTGCCACCCACTGGTTAACCCCTTCACTGCCAGTGTCATTTACACAGGAATCACTGCATTTATATAGCACTGATTGCTGTATAAATGACAATGGTCCCAAAAATGTGTCAGAAATGTCCGATGGGTCCCCCATAATGTCGCAGTCACAATAAAAAAATCGCTAATCGCCGCCATTACTAGTAAAAAATAAAATAAATTATTAATAAAAATGCTATAAAACTATCCCCTATTTTGTAAACGCTATAACTTTTGCGCAAACCAATCAATAATCGCTTATTGCGACTTTTTTTTACCAAAAATATGTAGAAGAATACGTATCGGCCTAAACTGAGGGGAAAAAAATGTTTTTTTATATATTTTTGGGGGATATTATAACAAAAAGTAAAAAAAATAATACGTATTTTTCAAAATTGTCGCTCTATTTTTGTTTATAGCGCAAAAAATAAAAACCGCAGAGGTGATCAAATACCACCAAAAGAAAGCTCTATTTGTGGGGGAAAAAAGGACGTCAATTTTGTTTGGGAGCCACGTCGCACGACCGCGCAATTGTCAGTTAAAGCGACGCAGTGCCCGAATCACAAAAAGTGGTCTGGTCTTTGACCAGCAAAATGGTCCGGGGGCTGAAAGTGGTTAATCAAATTTGCCAACAATAGTGTCATTCATGGTGTCGTGATGTAATCCTCTCCTCATCCTTGTCCACTAAAACGTCCACCGTCTCCCTCACAAAGCTCACTCTCCTCTACGTGTCTACAGTCCAGGTCTCCCCTACTACAGCTTGTCCACCGTTCTTCCTAAGAACCAGCTTGTCTGTACGTCTACCTCTATAGAAGGTTCCAAGGGTCCCTCAGATGAGCAACATCTCACTCTCCATTCAGAAACTCTCCATGTCGTAGGATTACGGAATCAGGTTTAGGAGGTTTAGAGCTACAAGGTTGAGAAGCCTCCATGTGTAAAGATATAAAATAAACTTCTGCTGGAGGCATCACCTACCTCTCCAGCCACCCAGCACCAGAAGAAGGCTCCCCACCATTGAGAACCTTCATCACCTCTATGAATGAGGGAAAAAAGCCACTTACTGTAAAAGCCAAAGTTAAGTGTACTGAAGCAAATCAATGTACAGACAAGTCCACCAAGTGCCACTAACCCTACCGGAGTTTAATAGAAGAGAGTTGGTTGCACCTGGTGGACTTGACTTTGCATTGATTTGCTTTAACAAACTTAACTTTGGCTTTTACTGTGACCGGCAGTCATTGTCCGGGTCAAACCCGGTGACCTCTGGTGTCTGGCTGTAGCTCTTCTCGCTGTGCCACCTGAGATGTTGGACAGCTCCCTATCGGATCTCTTAGGACAATGTTGTCTCGTTTCTGGTGAACCTTGAATTCTTTGCTCCTCCCCTGAACTTCCTGATGGAAGCTATGTCTCTGAACTTCCTGTTTGCCAGATTATTGTTCCCTCTCCAACCGATATCTTGCTTCTTTGTGTACCTGCTGCTGTCCTTATCTCCCCTACCACTCGTTACTGACCTTTGGCTTGTTCCTCAACTACTCTTCTGCTTACCTGCAACCATTTGTTCCTCAACTACGCTTCTGCTTAATCCCAACCTGCAACCACTCGTTATCGTCCTTTGGCTTATTTACTGACTACGCTTCTGCTTAATCCCAACCTGCAACCACTCGTTACCGTCCTTTGGCTTCTTTACTGACTACGCTTCTGCTTAATCCCAACCTGCAACCACTCGTTACCGTCCTTTGGCTTCTTTACCGACTACGCTTCTGCTTAATCCCAACATGCAACCACTCGTTACCGACCTTTGGCTTCTTTACTGACTACGCTTTTGCTTAATCCCAACCTGCAACCACTCGTTACCGACCTTTGGCTTCTTTACTGACTACGCTTTTGCTTAATCCCAACCTGCAACCACTCGTTACCGACCTTTGGCTTCTTTACTGACTACGCTTCTGCTTAATCCCAACCTGCAACCACTCGTTAGCGACCTTTGGCTTCTTTACTGACTACGCTTCTGCTTAATCCCAACCTGCAACCACTCGTTACCGACCTTTGGCTTCTTTACCGACTACGCTTCTGCTTAATCCCAACCTGCAACCACTCGTTATCGTCCTTTGGCTTCTTTACTGACTACGCTTCTGCTTAATCCCAACCTGCAACCACTCGTTACCGACCTTTGGCTTCTTTACCGACTACGCTTCTGCTTAATCCCAACATGCAACCACTCGTTACCGACCTTTGGCTTCTTTACCGACTACGCTTCTGCTTAATCCCAACCTGCAACCACTCGTTACCGACCTTTGGCTTCTTTACTGACTACGCTTCTGCTTAATCCCAACCTGCAACCACTCGTTACCGACCTTTGGCTTCTTTACTGACTACGCTTCTGCTCAATCCCAACCTGCAACCACTCGTTACCGACCTTTGGCTTCTTTACTGACTACGCTTCTGCTCAATCCCAACCTGCAACCACTCGTTACCGACCTTTGGCTTCTTTACTGACTACGCTTCTGCTTAATCCCAACCTGCAACCACTCGTTACCGACCTTTGGCTTCTTTACTGACTACGCTTCTGCTTAATCCCAACCTGCAACCACTCGTTACCGACCTTTGGCTTCTTTACTGACTACGCTTCTGCTTAATCCCAACCTGCAACCACTCGTTACCGACCTTTGGCTTCTTTACCGACTACGCTTCTGCTTAATCCCAACATGCAACCACTCGTTACCGACCTTTGGCTTCTTTACTGACTACGCTTCTGCTTAATCCCAACCTGCAACCACTCGTTACCGACCTTTGGCTTCTTTACTGACTACGCTTCTGCTTAATCCCAACCTGCAACCACTCGTTACCGACCTTTGGCTTCTTTACTGACTACGCTTCTGCTCGATTACTACCTGCTATAGCTTCTACTAGACCTCGGTTTGCTCAGCTCCTGGTGGAGCGATCCTGGAGGACTATACTTATTTCACTCATTAAAAATACAAAATCAATTTACAACATTTTCGAAATGCGTTCTTCTGGATATTTTTGTTATTCTGTCTCCCACGGTTATAATAAACGACCATTAAAATTATAGGACTGATCATTTCTTTGCCCAATGACAAATGTACCAAAATCAGCAAGGGGTCAAATACTTTTTTCCCCTCTCTGTGTGTGTGTTTATAATAATAAATATATATATATATATATATATATTCTCATAAAGGACAGTCACACCATGGGGTTACATAAATCCGAGGTAAGTATAGTAACAAGTCCTAGTTGCAATCCCGGAACACCCAATAAGGAGATAGTATGGGTCTAAACTACGTGGCATGTTCACCAATGCCAGGAGCCTGGCGGACAAGATGGGTGAACTAGAGATACTGTTGTATGAGGAGGATTTGGATTTGGTGGGAATTTCAGAGACCTGGTTCAACAGCTTTCATGATTGGCTGGCAACCATTCAAGGCTTTACCCTTTTTCGCAGGGATAGAGAGGGTAAAAAAGGGGGGAGGGGTATGTCTATATATCAAGAATAATGTACAAGTGAATGTGAGAGATGACATCACTAAGGGAGCTAGGGAGGAAGTGGAATCCTTATGGGTAGAGCTCCAAAGGGATGAAGCTAAGGGGAAAACAATACTGGGAGTATGCTATAGGTCCCTTAACCTGAGGGGGAGGGGGACCGCCTATCACAATTTGGATTAGCAGCAAGGATGGGAAGTGTTATCATAATGGGGGATTTTAATTATCCAGACATAGACTGGGCGGAGGGAACCGCGCATTCATCTAAGGCTCACCAGTTCCTAATTGTCTCGCAGGACAACTTCATGGGTCAGATAGTAGATGCACCAACTAGAAATACAGAATTACTGGACTTACTGATTACCAACAATACAGACCTGATCACGGATATGGAAATACGGGGCAATTTAGGGAACAGCGATCACAGGTCAATTGGCTTCAGTATAAAATCACACAAATATGAAACATAAGTGGAATACAAAGACACTGAATTTCTAAAGAGCCAACTTCCCTAAACTACGAACCTTGTTTGAAGGCATAAATTGTAATAAAATCTTAGGAACAAAGAACGCAGAGGAGAGATGGGTTTGCTTTAGGAGCGTATTAAATAAGGGCATTAGCCAATACATCCCATTGGGTATTACATTTACAAGAGCGAACAAAAGTCCTGGATGGCTTAAATCCAAAGTAAAAATGAATATAAAAGCAAAGGAGAAGGCCTTCAAAAAAATACAAGGTTGAGGGATCATCAGCAGCATTCAGACTTTATAACGAATGCAACAAGAAATGTAAGGGTGCAATAAGGGCGACTAAGATGGAAGACACATAGCAAAGGAGAGCAACAAAAATCCCGAGAAATTCTTTAAGTATATAAACAATAAAAAAAGGGAGGACAGACCATATTGGCCCCATAAAGAATGAGGAAGGACATCTGGTTACAAAGGATGGGGGGGATGGTGAAGGTATGGAATTTATTCTTCTCCTCAGTCTTCACGAGGGAATCGGGGGGCTTCAGTAACCAAAACTGCAGTGTTAATCCTCATGACACATCACAGGAAGCACCTCCATGGTTATCAGAGGACAGAGTTAAAATTAGACTTGGGAAACTTAACATTAATAAATCACCGGGACCGGATGGCTTGCACCCGAGGGTACTTAGGGAACTCGGTCAAGTAATTGCCAGACCATTGTTCTTAATTTTTACTGACAGTCTACTGACTGGAATGGTACCAGCTGATTGGAGAAAAGCCAATGTAGCACCAATATTTAAAAAAAGGGCCCAAAATACATCCCTGGGAATTACAAACCAGTCAGCCTAACATCAATAGTATGTAAACTCTTGGAGGGGATGATAAAGGATTATATACAAGATTTTATTTATGAAAACTGTACCATTAGCAGTAATCAGCATGGATTCATGAAGAATTGTCCTTGCCAAACCAATCTATTAACCTTCTATGAGGAGGTGAGTTGCCATCTAGATAAAGGAAGGCCCGTAGATGTGGTGTATCTAGATAAAGGAAGGCCCATAGACGTGGTGTATCTAGATAAAGGAAGGCCCGTAGACGTGGTGTATCTAGATAAAGGAAGGCCAGTAGACGTGGTGTATCTAGATAAAGGAAGGCCAGTAGACGTGGTGTATCTAGATAAAGGAAGGCCCGTAGACATGGTTTATCTAGATAAAGGAAGGCCCGTAGACGTGGTGTATCTGGATAAAGGAAGGCCCGTAGACATGGTGTATCTGGATAAAGGAAGGCCCGTAGATGTGGTGTATCTAGATAAAGGAAGGCCCGTAGATGTGGTGTATCTGGATAAAGGAAGGCCCGTAGATGTGGTGTATCTGGATAAAGGAAGGCCCGTAGATGTGGTGTATCTGGATAAAGGAAGGCCCGTAGACGTGGTGTATCTGGATAAAGGAAGGCCCGTAGACGGGGTGTATCTGGATAAAGGAAGGCCCGTAGACGGGGTGTATCTGGATAAAGGAAGGCCCGTAGACGTGGTGTATCTAGATAAAGGAAGGCCCGTAGACGTGGTGTATCTAGATAAAGGAAGGCCCGTAGACGTGGTGTATCTAAAGGAAGACCCGTAGACGTGGTGTATCTAAAGGAAGACCCGTAGACGTGGTGTATCTAGATAAAGGAAGACCCGTAGACGTGGTGTATCTGGATAAAGGAAGGCCCGTAGACGTGGTGTATCTGGATAAAGGAAGGCCCGTAGACGTGGTGTATCTGGATAAAGGAAGGCCCGTAGACGTGGTGTATCTAGATAAAGGAAGGCCCGTAGACGTGGTGTATCTGGATAAAGGAAGGCCCGTAGACGTGGTGTATCTAGATAAAGGAAGGCCCGTAGACGTGGTGTATCTAGATAAAGGAAGGCCCGTAGACGTGGTGTATCTAGATACAGGAAGGCCCGTAGATGTGGTGTATCTGGATAAAGGAAGGCCCGTAGATGTGGTGTATCTGGATAAAGGAAGGCTCGTAGATGTGGTGTATATAGATAAAGGAAGGCCATAGACGTGGTGTATCTAGATAAAGGAAGGCCCGTAGACGTGGTGTATCTAGATAAAGGAAGGCCCGTAGACGTGGTTTATCTGGATAAAGGAAGGCCCGTAGACGTGGTGTATCTGGATAAAGGAAGGCTCGTAGATGTGGTGTATATAGATAAAGGAAGGCCATAGACGTGGTGTATCTAGATAAAGGAAGGCCCGTAGACGTGGTGTATCTAGATAAAGGAAGGCCCGTAGACGTGGTGTATCTGGATAAAGGAAGGCCCGTAGACGTGGTGTATCTGGATAAAGGAAGGCCCGTAGACGTGGTGTATCTAGATAAAGGAAGGCCCGTAGACGTGGTGTATCTAGATAAAGGAAGGCCCGTAGACGTGGTGTATCTAGATAAAGGAAGGCCCGTAGACGTGGTGTATCTAGATACAGGAAGGCCCGTAGATGTGGTGTATCTGGATAAAGGAAGGCCCGTAGATGTGGTGTATCTGGATAAAGGAAGGCCCGTAGACGTGGTGTATCTAGATAAAGGAAGGCCCGTAGACGTGGTGTATCTAGATAAAGGAAGGCCCGTAGACGTGGTGTATCTAGATAAGGGAAGGCCCGTAGACGTGGTGTATCTAGATAAGGGAAGGCCCGTAGACGTGGTGTATCTAGATAAGGGAAGGCCTGTAGACGTGGTGTATCTAGATAAAGGAAGGCCCGTAGATGTGGTGTATCTAGATAAAGGAAGGCCCGTAGATGTGGTGTATCTAGATAAAGGAAGGCCCGTAGACGTGGTGTATCTAGATAAAGGAAGGCCCGTAGACGTGGTGTATCTAGATAAAGGAAGGCCCGTAGACGTGGTGTATCTAGATAAAGGAAGGCCATAGACGTGGTGTATCTAGATAAAGGAAGGCCCGTAGACGTGGTGTATCTAGATAAAGGAAGGCCCGTAGACGTGGTGTATCTGGATAAAGGAAGGCCCGTAGACGTGGTGTATCTGGATAAAGGAAGGCCCGTAGACGTGGTGTATCTAGATAAAGGAAGGCCCGTAGACGTGGTGTATCTAGATAAAGGAAGGCCCGTAGACGTGGTGTATCTAGATACAGGAAGGCCCGTAGATGTGGTGTATCTGGATAAAGGAAGGCCCGTAGATGTGGTGTATCTGGATAAAGGAAGGCCCGTAGACGTGGTGTATCTAGATAAAGGAAGGCCCGTAGACGTGGTGTATCTAGATAAGGGAAGGCCTGTAGACGTGGTGTATCTAGATAAAGGAAGGCCTGTAGACGTGGTGTATCTAGATAAAGGAAGGCCCGTAGATGTGGTGTATCTAGATAAAGGAAGGCCCGTAGATGTGGTGTATCTAGATAAAGGAAGTCCCGTAGACGTGGTGTATCTAGATAAAGGAAGTCCCGTAGACGTGGTGTATCTAGATAAAGGAAGGCCCGTAGACGTGGTGTATCTAGATAAAGGAAGACCCGTAGACGTGGTGTATCTAGATAAAGGAAGGCCCGTAGATGTGGTGTATCTAGATAAAGGAAGGCCCGTAGACGTGGCGTATCTGGATAAAGGAAGGCCCGTAGATGTGGTGTATCTAGATAAAGGAAGTCCCGTAGACGTGGTGTATCTAGATAAAGGAAGGACCGTAGACGTGGTGTATCTAGATAAAGGAAGGCCCGTAGACGTGGTGTATCTAGATAAAGGAAGGCCCGTAGACGTGGTGTATCTAGATAAAGGAAGGCTCGTAGACGTGGTGTATCTAGATAAAGGAAGGACCGTAGACGTGGTGTATCTAGATAAAGGAAGGCCCGTAGACGTGGTGTATCTAGATAAAGGAAGGCCAGTAGATGTGGTGTATCTGGATAAAGGAAGGCCCGTAGACGTGGTGTATCTAGATAAAGGAAGGCCCGTAGATGTGGTGTATCTGGATAAAGGAAGGCCCGTAGACGTGGTGTATCTAGATAAAGGAAGGCCAGTAGATGTGGTGTATCTGGATAAAGGAAGGACCGTAGACGTGGTGTATCTAGATAAAGGAAGGACCGTAGACGTGGTGTATCTAGATAAAGGAAGGCCCGTAGACGTGGTGTATCTAGATAAAGGAAGGCCCGTAGATGTGGTGTATCTGGATAAAGGAAGGCCCATAGACGTGGTGTATCTAGATAAAGGAAGGCCCGTAGACATGGTGTATCTGGATAAAGGAAGGCCTGTAGATGTGGTGTATCTAGATAAAGGAAGGCCCGTAGACATGGTGTATCTAGATAAAGGAAGGCCCGTAGACGTGGTGTATCTGGATTTTGCAAAAGCATTTGACACAGTTCCCCATAAACGTTTACTGTACAAAGTAAGGTTGGTTGACATGGACCATAGGGGTGAGTATATGGATTGAAAACTGGCTACAAGGGCGAGTTCAGAGGGTGGTGATAAATGGGGAGTACCCGGAATGGTCGGGGGAGGGTAGTGGGGTCCCCCAGGGTTCTGTGCTGGGGCCAATCCTATTAAATTTGTTCATAAATGACCTGGAGGAGGGGGATGGGGGAAACAGTTCAATCTCTGTATTTGCGGACGATACTAAGCTAAGCAGGGCAATAACTTCTCCACAGGATGTGGAAACCTTCCAAGAAGATCTGAATAAATGAATGGGGGGAGGGGCAACTACATGACAAATGAGGATTAATGTAGAAAAATGTAAAATAATGTATTTGGGTGGTAAAAATCTGAATGCAATCTATAGACTGGGGGGAGGGGAACCTCTGGGGGGATGTAGGATGGAGGAGGATCTGGGGGTCCTAGTAGATGATGGGCTCAGCAATGCCAAGCTGCTGCCAACAAAGCAAACAGAATATTGGCATTAAAAAGGGATCAACTCCAGAGATAAAAGGATAATTCTCCCCTCTACAAGACTCTGGTCCGGCCGCACCTGGAGTATACTGTCCAGTTCTGGGCACCAGTCCTCAGGAAGGATGTACTGGAAATGGGGCGACTACAGAGAAGGGCAACAAAGCTAATAAAGGGTCTGGAGGATATTAGTTATGAGGAAAGGTTGTGAGCTCTGAACTTATTCTCTCTGGAGAAGAGACGCCTGAGAGGGGATATGATTTCATTATATAAATACCGGACTGGTGACCCCACAATATACAAATACCGGACTGGTGACCCCACAATATATAAATACCGGACTGGTGACCCCACAATATATAAATACCGGACTGGTGACCCCACAATATATAAATACCGGACTGGTGACCCCTCAATATATAAATACCGGACTGGTGACCCCACAATATATAAATACCGGACTGGTGACCCCACAATATATAAATACCGGACTGGTGACCCCTCAATATATAAATACCGGACTGGTGACCCCACAATATATAAATACCGGACTGGTGACCCCACAATATATAAATACCGGACTGGTGACCCCACAATATATAAATACCGGACTGGTGACCCCACAATATATAAATACCGGACTGGTGACCCCTCAATATATAAATACCGGACTGGTGACCCCACAATGTATAAATACCGGACTGGTGACCCCACAATATATAAATACCGGACTGGTGACCCCACAATATATAAATACCGGACTGGTGACCCCACAATAGGGAGAAAACCTTTTCTCGGAAGGGAGCTTAACAAGACTCGTGGCCATTCAGTAAAATTAGAAGAAAAGAGGTTTTACCCTAAACTACATAGAGGGTTCTTTACTGTAAGAGCGGCAAGGATGTGGAATTCCCTCCCACAGGCGGTGGTCTCAGTGGGGAGAATCACTATCCCTGTGGTCATTAATCACCTGAACGACCACAACATACAGGGATATACAATGTAATACTGACATATAATCACACACATGGGTTGGACTTGATGGACTTGTGTCTCTTTCAACCTCACCTACTATGTAACTATGTAACCCTTCGTAACGATTACTACCAATGATGCAATTTCAGAATAGGAGATTCCACTCATGACGTCTTGACTGTATTCTTCAACGCGTTTCGCAGGACAGAACCTGCTTCTTCAGGAAGATAGCTTACTTATGTAGAACTGTCAGAATTGGCAACATATACAAAATATATAAAAGCCGATGCAAGGCAAACCAGCCACATGGATGGGCAGAGCAAAAACCAAAACGTTCCTCAAAAAAGAGAGCCGGACAATCCGGGGAGTGCGGCTCTAATACAACACTCCGGCTGACACCACCCTAAGGGTGGTAACTGGAGCGTATTAGAGCCGCACTCCCCGGAGTTTGTGTAATTGCACCTTGGAGGGTTGATAGTCAACGGAGTAATTTTATAATATGATCGTGGGGCTCTTTTGAGGACTGTTGGTTTTTGAGCCATCTGAAGAAGCAGGCTCTGTCCTGCGAAACGCGTTGAAAAAAAAAAAATACAACCAAGATGTCATGAGTGAAATCTCTTATTCTGGAATCGCATCCTGGAAGGAATCATTACGAAGGGTTAATGTGACCCCCCCCCCCCCCCGGAAAAAAACAAAGAGCTAGCCGGTTTCTCCTCCTTCGTACCCTCCACGTTGAAGAGGTTGCTGAAGTCCCGCGTTCGCTCGGAGGGCGCCTGCGTGATGGGCAGGAGGTAGGATCGGTACCCTTTGAAGAGGCAGGCCATGAATCGGAGGAACGAGGCTCGCACGTCCAGCTCCAGCTGCGTCCGCCGGGCGTAGATCAGATCGTAATCCTTCAGCAGGAACTCCAGAGATGCCTCCTCCATGGGCTTGTTGAACACTGCGGGGGGGAGGGGAGACAAAGGGGACCCCTCAGAGACTTACATCCTGGACACAATGAAATCACAACAAATCTGAGGGTATAAAAAGACGGGGTTCTGAATTCTTGGGGGGGGGGGGGGGGGAGGGGAGTGGGCCGGATTCCAGACAGATCTCCCCGGTGTGACCTCAGGAGGAAAAATTGGTGTGTAATACAGAAACCCTATATAATGCCCCCCCCAGTGCCATCGCCATAGGAATGGGAGCTGCGAGGGGTCCTGGACTGAGGCCCCCCGACATCCACTAGGCACAGCTAGGCACTCAGCCTGGAGCCAAAGGCATTTTGGGCTTATATAATGTTCAGGGGCACAAAGCAGAGATGGCACACACAGCGGGCACAGTGCAGAGACAAGGACAGGCAGCGGGTGCAATGCAGACCCCGATCAGAGACAGCACAGATAGTGGGAACCGTTCAGGGATACAGACCAGAGACAGCGGGCACAGAGCAATGACAGAGGGCACAGTGCAGGGACACAGACCAGAGACAGCGGGCACAGGACAGTGACACAGACCAGAGACAGCGGGCACAGGACAGCGACACAGACCAGAGACAGCAGGCACAGAGCAATGACAGAGGGCACAGTGCAGGGACACAGACCAGAGACAGCGGGCACAGGACAGTGACACAGACCAGAGACAGCGGGCACAGGACAGCGACACAGACCAGAGACAGCGGGCACGGGACAGTGACACAGACCAGAGACAGCAGGCACAGAGCAATGATAGCGTGCACAGTGCAGGGACACAGACCAGAGACAGTGGGCACAGAGCGATGATAGCATGCACAGTGCAGGGACACAGACCAGAGACAGTGGGCACAGGACAGTGACACAGACCAGAGACAGTGGGCACAGAGCAATGACAGAGGGCACAGTGCAGGGACACAGACCAGAGACAGCGGGCACAGATCAATGATAGCATGCACAGTGCAGGGACACAGACCAGAGACAGTGGGCACAGAGCGATGATAGCATGCACAGTGCAGGGACACAGACCAGAGACAGTGGGCACAGGACAGTGACACAGACCAGAGACAGTGGGCACAGAGCAATGACAGAGGGCACAGTGCAGGGACACAGACCAGAGACAGCGGGCACAGAGCAATGATAGCGTGCACAGTGCAGGGACACAGACCAGAGACAGTGGGCACAGGACAGTGACACAGACTAGAGACAGCGGGCACAGGACAGTGACACAGACCAGAGACAGCAGGCACAGAGCAATGACAGAGGGCACAGTGCAGGGACACAGACCAGAGACAGTGGGCACAGGACAGTGACACAGACCAGAAACAGCGGGCACAGAGCAATGACAGAGGGTACAGTGCAGTGACAGAGACCAGAGAAGGCACAGACAGTGGGCACAGAGTAATGACACAAACCAGAAACAGTACAGACAGTGGGCACAGGACAGTGACAGACCAGAGACAACGGGCACAGGACAGACCAGAGACAGCGGGCACATGACAGTGACACAGACCAGAAACGGCACAGGACAGTGACACAGACCAGAAACAGCACAGACTGCGGGCACAGAGCAGTGATAGCGGGCAAAGAGTAATGACAGCGGGCATAGAGCAGTAACACAGACCAATGGCAGCATTAGCAGCAGGCACAGCTAAGAGCACAGGGCACCAATCAGCGGGCACAGAGGGGTGATGTAAGCCTCACTCTCGTCTAGCTGTTTGTGGAGGTCGCTCAGGCAGTTGCGGAGGACTTTGCAGGGTTTGCGAGGTAACGTCTGATAGGACGGGATCTTCTTCTCCTCACTCCTGTAAGACAGACATGGAAACATTGCAGATCCACAATGAGACAACACCGAAGACACACCGCACCCCGTACCACACACCCTGCATGGCATGCCGCACCCCATACCATACACCCTGCATGGCATGCCGCACCCCATACCATACACCCTGCATGGCATGCCGCACCCCATACCATACACCCTGCATGGCATGCCGCACCCCATACCATACACCCTGCATGGCATGCCGCACCCCATACCATACACCCTGCATGGCATGCCGCACCCCATACCATACACCCTGCATGGCATGCCGCACCCCATACCATACACCCTGCATGGCATGCCGCACCCCATACCATACACCCTGCATGGCATGCCGCACCCCATACCGCACACCCTGCATGGCATGCCGCACCCCATACCGCACACCCCGCATGTCATGCCGCACCCCATACCACACACCCCGCATGGCATGCCGCACCCCATACCACACACCCCGCATGTCATGCCGCACCCCATACCACACACCCTGCATGGCATGCCGCACCCCGTACCACACACCCTGCATGGCATGCCGCACCCCGTACCACACACCCTGCATGGCATGCGCACCCCGTACCACACACCCTGCATGGCATGCCGCACCCCGTACCACACACCCTGCATGGCATGCCGCACCCCGTACCACACACCCTGCATGGCATCCTGCACCACACACCCTGCATGGCATGCCGCACCCCATACCATACACCCTGCATGGCATGCCGCACCCCATACCGCACACCCCGCATGTCATGCCGCACCCCATACCACACACCCCGCATGGCATGCCGCACCCCATACCACACACCCCGCATGTCATGCCGCACCCCATACCACACACCCTGCATGGCATGCCGCACCCCGTACCACACACCCTGCATGGCATGCCGCACCCCGTACCACACACCCTGCATGGCATGCCGCACCCCGTACCACACACCCTGCATGGCATGCCGCACCCCGTACCACACACCCTGCATGGCATCCTGCACCACACACCCTGCATGGCATGCCGCACCCCATACCATACACCCTGCATGGCATGCCGCACCCCATACCGCACACCCCGCATGTCATGCCGCACCCCATACCACACACCCCGCATGGCATGCCGCACCCCATACCACACACCCCGCATGTCATGCCGCACCCCATACCACACACCCTGCATGGCATGCCGCACCCCATACCGCACACCCTGCATGGCATGCCCCACCCCATACCACACACCCCGCATGTCATGCCGCACCCCATACCGCACACCCTGCATGGCATGCCCCACCCCATACCACACACCCTGCATGGCATGCCCCACCCCATACCACACACCCTGCATGGCATGCCGCACCCCATACCACACACCCTGCATGGCAAGCCGCACCCCATACCACACACCCTGCATGGCAAGCCGCGCCCCATACCACACACCCTGCATGGCATGCCACACCCCGTACCACACACCCTGCATGGCATGCCGCACCCCATACCACACACCCTGCACGGTATGCCGCACCCCGTACCACACACCCTGCACGGCATGCCGCACCCCAAACCACACACCCTGCACGGCATGCCGCACCCCGTACCACACACCCTGCATGGCATGCCGCACCCCGTACCGCACACCCTGCATGTCATGCCGCACCCCATACCACACACCCTGCATGTCATGCCACACCCCATACACCCTGCATGGCATGCCGCACCCCATACCGCACACCCTGCATGGCATCCTGCACCCCATACCATACACCCTGCATTGCATGCCGCACCCCATACCACACACCCTGCATGGCATGCCGCACCCCATACCATACCCCCTGCATGGCATGCCGCACCCCATACCATACCCCCTGCATGGCATGCCGCACCCCATACCATACACCCTGCATGTCATGCCACACCCCATACCATACACCCTGCATGGCATGCCGCACCCCGTACCACACACCCTGCATGGCATGCCGCACCCCATACCACACACCCTGCATGGCATGCCGCACCCCATACCATACACCCTGCATGTCATGCCACACCCCATACACCCTGCATGGCATGCCGCACCCCATACCACACACCCTGCATGTCATGCCACACCCCATACCACACACCCTGCATGTCATGCCACACCCCATACCACACACCCTGCATGTCATGCCACACCCCATACCATACACCCTGCATGTCATGCCGCACCCCATACACCCTGCATGTCATGCCGCACCCCATACCGCACACCCTGCATGTCATGCCGCACCCCATACCATACACCCTGCATGGCATGCCACACCCCATACAACAGGCTGATTGTCATCTGTACAGGAGCAGGGGACGTGGACGGAGACTTCTTACTGGAACAAGGTGTTGGTATCCAGATCCACACACAGGACATCCTGAGGGGGATCATGGAGGTCGAAGTAACTAGAATGGATGCCGACGATGAACGGTACGGGAGCACAGAGCACGTCGGAGAGGGTCAGCGGGCACAGAGGGATGTAGGGGCACTGCCAGCGCAGAGGGAAGATGATCTGCAGAGAGAAGAAGAGGAAGATTATGACACCATCGCATGCCGCCACCAAACCGAGCTGCCGGAATATCTGCAGCCATTGGTGGAATGATCCACGGGGGAAGACAAACA
>NW_027507791.1:28889050-28921595 GCF_037356315.1 Lithobates pipiens
GGATGGCTGACATTTTGATTGAGAGGACAACCAATGGGAGTGTTACATTCCGGCATGTGCCGGAAATGTAACTGTTTTTTGAAAGTGTTAAATGGATGAGTTTACTTCCACTTTAATAATACTACTACATTAGAAAAAAAAATATATAAAAACACACACACACACACACACACATATGTGTTTTTAGATATTTTTTTCTAATTTAGTATTATTACATTAAAAAAATATGTTTTTTTAAATGTATTAATAATAGTAAATAATATATATATATGATCAAATGTTAATTTTAATGAAATAAAACGCAGGGCACGCTGTGCGCTCACCTGAGGGGGAGGGGAGAAGACACGGGCTGACACAGCAGGACATTGTCGTATGAAGACATCTGAGGATGGAGATGACACGTCAGATCAGGGACCCTCACAGAAATCACGGCTAGTCATAACAGATCACAAATCTCCTCCAGACAGAGGGGCTTCTAATACCACCCAATCAGCAGCCCACCATCCATTTACCTCTCACTTCATTTCCTACAACCAGACTAAGCAGGGCTTTCACAGTGTCTTCAGGCTGGGGGGCTGCGGCCTCCACACTGGAAGGGAGCTTTGACTCTCAGGGGAGGGGGGACACAGCAATAAAAACCTGGCAGGGGTGTTGCCCAGTCCTCATGCCAAGAAGAGCGCTCATGGTTCCACCATACTGACCTGGATGAGGATGCGCGGTCTCTGCGGGGACGGGAAGGGGACGTTGAACATGAAGTTGGAGATGTGTCTGAGAACAGAAGGGAAGTCAGTCAGTCCGGACACATTATTAAATTACCATAACTGAAGATTAATACGATGATATTTTGCCGCCGGCCCTTGTAGTGTGGGTGTGGTCCCCCCCAATGGACGGTGGGTACTCACTTCTCTATGGGGAGGACGTGGGGGCCGGAGATGGAGTAGCGATAGATGAAAGTCAGAAACTTCTGGAAGACGTCGAAGAACGGCCAGTGGGACAGGACGCAGACGCTCCTCTTGGTCTGGATGGACTTGTTGCTGATGGGGCGTCTGTCCACCACGCTGATCAGGCCCAGGCGCTGGCACTGCTTCTCCGACAGATTCTCCCGCGGGTACTGCTCATAGAACTGGATGGCAGCTCCGTATAACTGAGGGGGGAGCACAAAGGAAAACGCTGGAAATGTACAGGAGGTCCCCTGACCATCACACCTATATGGCCAAGAATTTCAGCACCCCCCCCCCCCCCCCCAGGAATCACATTAATATGGCCAACAGTCTGGGAACCCCTGACCATCATGTCTCTATGGCCAAGAATTTCAGCACCCCCCCCCCCCCCCCCAAGCATCACATTAATATGGCCAAGAGTCTGAGAACCCCTGACCATCACATCTATATGGCCAAGAATTTCAGGACCCCCAAGCATCACATCTCTATGGCCAAGAATTTCAGGACCCCCAAGCATCACATCTCTATGGCCAAGAATTTCAGGACCCCCAAGCGTCACATCTATATGGCCAAGAATGTCAGGACCCCCAAGCATCACATCTCTATGGCCAAGAATTTCAGGACCCCCAAGCGTCACATCTATATGGCCAAGAATGTCAGGACCCCCAAGCATCACATCTCTATGGCCAAGAATTTCAGGACCCCCAAGCATCACATCTCTATGGCCCAAGAATTTCAGGACCCCCAAGCGTCACATCTATATGGCCAAGAATGTCAGGACCCCCAAGCATCACATCTCTATGGCCAAGAATTTCAGGACCCCCAAGCATCACATCTCTATGGCCAAGAATTTCAGGGACCCCCAAGCATCACATCTCTATGGCCAAGAATTTCAGGACCCCCAAGCATCACATCTCTATGGCCAAGAATTTCAGGACCCCCAAGCGTCACATCTATATGGCCAAGAATGTCAGGACCCCCAAGCATCACATCTCTATGGCCAAGAATTTCAGGACCCCCAAGCAACCCATTATCTCTATGGCCACTCTTGGCCAAGAATTTCAGGACCCCCAAGCATCACATCTATATGGCCAAGAATTTCAGGACCCCCAAGCATCACATCTCTATGGCCAAGAACTTCAGGACCCCCAAGCATCAGATCTATATGGCCAAGAATGTCAGGACCCCCAAGCATCACATCTATATGGCCAAGAATGTCAGGACCCCCAAGCATCAGATCTATATGGCCAAGAATGTCAGAACCCCCAAGCATCACATCTATATGGCCAAGAATGTCAGGACCCCCAAGCATCACATCTATATGGCCAAGAATGTCAGGACCCCCAAGCATCACATCTATATGGCCAAGAATTTCAGGACCCCCAAGCATCACATCTATATGGCCAAGAATTTCAGGACCCCCAAGCATCACATCTATATGGCCAAGAATTTCAGGACCCCCAAGCATCACATCTATATGGCCAAGAACTTCAGGACCCCCCCAAGCATCACATCTCTATGGCCAAGAATTTCAGGACCCCCAAGCATCACATCTATATGGCCAAGAATTTCAGGACCCCCAAGCATCACATCAATATGGCCAAGAATTTCAGGACCCCCAAGCATCACATCTCTATGGCCTACAGTCTGAGAACCCCTGACCATCACATCTATATGGCCAAGAATGTCAGGACCCCCAAGCATCACATCTATATGGCCAAGAATTTCAGGACCCCCAAGCATCAGATCTATATGGCCAAGAATGTCAGGACCCCCAAGCATCACATCTATATGGCCAAGAATGTCAGGACCCCCAAGCATCAGATCTATATGGCCAAGAATGTCAGGACCCCCAAGCATCACATCTATATGGCCAAGAATGTCAGGACCCCCAAGCATCACATCTATATGGCCAAGAATGTCAGGACCCCCAAGCATCACATCTACATGGCCAAGAATTTCAGGACCCCCAAGCATCACATCTATATGGCCAAGAATGTCAGGACCCCCAAGCATCACATCTATATGGCCAAGAATGTCAGGACCCCCAAGCATCACATCTATATGGCCAAGAATGTCAGGACCCCCAAGCATCACATCTATATGGCCAAGAATTTCAGGACCCCCAAGCATCACATTAATGTGGCCAAGAATTTCAGGACCCCCAAGCATCACATCTATATGGCCAAGAATGTCAGGACCCCCAAGCATCACATCTATATGGCCAAGAATGTCAGGACCCCCAAGCATCACATCTATATGGCCAAGAATGTCAGGACCCCCAAGCATCACATTAATGTGGCCAACAGTCTGAGAACCCCTGACCATCACATCTATATGGCCAAGAATGTCAGGACCCCCAAGCATCACATCTATATGGCCAAGAATGTCAGGACCCCCAAGCATCACATCTATATGGCCAAGAATTTCAGGACCCCCAAGCATCACATCTATATGGCCAAGAATGTCAGGACCCCCCAAGCATCACATCTATATGGCCAAGAATTTCAGGACCCCCAAGCATCACATCTATATGGCCAAGAATGTCAGGACCCCCAAGCATCACATCTATATGGCCAAGAATTTCAGGACCCCCAAGCATCACATTAATGTGGCCAAGAATGTCAGGACCCCCAAGCATCACATCTATATGGCCAAGAATGTCAGGGCCCCCAAGCATCACATCTATATGGCCAAGAATGTCAGGACCCCCAAGCATCACATCTATATGGCCAAGAATTTCAGGACCCCCAAGCATCACATCTATATGGCCAAGAATTTCAGGACCCCCAAGCATCACATCTATATGGCCAAGAATTTCAGGACCCCCCAAGCATCACATCTATATGGCCAAGAATTTCAGGACCCCCCAAGCATCACATTAATGTGGCCAACAGTCTGAGAACCCCTGACCATCACATCTATATGGCCAAGAATGTCAGGACCCCCAAGCATCACATCTATATGGCCAAGAATGTCAGGACCCCCAAGCATCACATCTATATGGCCAAGAATTTCAGGACCCCCAAGCATCACATCTACATGGCCAAGAGTCTGAGAACCCCGACCATCACATCTTTATGGCGAAGAGTATGTGGTCCCCTGATCATCGTATCTATACGGCCAACAGTCTGAGGATCCCGAACATCACGCCTATATAGCCAAGAGTCTGTGGACCCCTGACCATCACATCTATATGGCCAAGAACTTCAGCACCCCCCCCAAGCATCACATTAATATGGCCAACAGTCTGAGAACCCCTGACCATCATGTCTCTATGACCAAGAATGTCAGGACCCCCAAGCATCACATCTATATGGCCAAGAATGTCAGGACCCCCAAGCATCACATCTATATGGCCAAGAGTCTGAGAACCCCTGACCATCATGTCTCTATGGCCAAGAATTTCAGGACCTCCAAGCATCACATCTATATGGCCAAGAATGTCAGGGCCCCCAAGCATCACACCTATATAGCCAAGAGTCTGTGGACCCCTGACCATCATATCTATATGGCCAAGAATTTCAGGACCGCCAAGCATCACATCAATATGGCCAACAGTCTGAGAACCCCTGACCATCATGTCTATTTTGCCAAGAGTCTGAGGACCCCGACCATCACATCAATATGGCCAAGAGTCTAAGGACTTCGAACATTACATCTATATGGCCAAGAGTCCAAGGACACAGACCATCACATCTACATGGCCAAGAGTCTGAGAACCCCTGACCATCACATCTATATAGCCAACAGTCTGTGGACCCCGACCATCACATCTATATGGCGAAGAGTATGTGGTCCCCTGATCATTGTATCTATACGGCCAACAGTCTTAGGATCCCGAACATCACGCCTATATAGCCAAGAGTCTGTGGACCCCTGACCATCACATCCATATGGCCAAGAGCCTGTGGTCCCCCGATCATATCTATATGGCCAAGAGCCTGTGGTCCCCCGATCATATCTATATGGCCAAGAGTATGAAGACTCCTGACCGTCACATCTATAAAAAAGCACAAGAGTTTGAAGACCTTTGACCACCACATCTATACGGCCAACAGTCTGAGGATCCCGAACATCACAACTATATAGCCAACAGTCTGTGGACCCCTGATCATCACACCTATAAAACCAAGAGGCTGTGGACCCCAACCATTGCACCTATATGTCAAGCGCTGTTGGATCAATGACCTTCACACTTATATGGCCCAGAATCTGTGCACAACTGACCATCAACCCTGTATGGAGACTTTGCACCTCTAACCAGCACACTTTTATGGCAGGACATCCGTGAACTTTGACCATCACTTCTATGAGTCTTTTGGGCAACGCACTGCAGAACCATGGCCACTTAAAGGGCATTGTCCCATTTTAGGGAAATCTTGGTCCCCCCCCCCCCCCGTTTTGACCAAATTTCTTGTTTGACATTCAATATGGCGACACCAAACTGGCACAGAGCGAAGCAGAAGACCCGGCTTACCTTGTCCCCAGACGCTCCGGTCAGCACGAAGGTGGAGAAGACTGGTAGGTGGTACTTAGTGTTCAGCGACCAGCTCTCAATGGTGGCCCCCATCGGCAGGCAGAACATAGGGACCAGTTCTGGGAACGGGAAGAGCTCGTTGTCCGTCTCTGGGAACCGGCAGATCACCCCTGTGAAGGAAACCCATCAATACCAAAGTCAGATATCTCCGGAAGGTTCCACAGAAAATATATCTTTACCGGGAGGGCTCACTACACACCAAGTGCCATATAAGCGCGACCAATTGGACATCCCCCCCCCCCACCCCACACCATCCCCCACACACACTGACCTGCTTCATACACCAAGCTGTGCGTCTTCGCCATGGCCTTCTTGTAGCAGAGAAAGAGGGCGGGGCCAAACTGCAAAAGAATATTACATGACTTTGTAATAAATGTATAATAGCATGTGACTGTGGAGGGGGAGGGGACATTAGAGTGTAAGCTCCTCTGTACAGAGACTGATGTGACTGTGGGGGAGGGGACATTAGAGTGTAAGCTCCTCTGTACAGAGACTGATGTGACTGTGGTGGGAGGGGACATTAGAGTGTAAGCTCCTCTGTACAGAGATTGATGTGACTGTGGAGGGGGAGGGGGCATTAGAGTGTAAGCTCCTCTGTACAGAGACTGATGTGACTGTGGGGGAGGGGACATTAGAGTGTAAGCTCCTCTGTACAGAGACTGATGTGACTGTGGGGGGAGGGGACATTAGAGTGTAAGCTCCTCTGTACAGAGACTGATGTGACTGTGGAGGGGGAGGGGACATTAGAGTGTAAGCTCCTCTGTACAGAGACTGATGTGACTGTGGAGGGGGAGGGGACATTAGAGTGTAAGCTCCTCTGTACAGAGACTGATGTGACTGTGGAGGGGGAGGGGACATTAGAGTGTAAGCTCCTCTGTACAGAGACTGATGTGACTGTGGAGGGGGAGGAGACATTAGAGTGTAAGCTCCTCTGTACAGAGACTGATGTGACTGTGGGGGGAGGGGACATTAGAGTGTAAGCTCCTCTGTACAGAGACTGATGTGACTGTGGAGGGGGAGGAGACATTAGAGTGTAAGCTCCTCTGTACAGAGACTGATGTGACTGTGGGGGGAGGGGACATTAGAGTGTAAGCTCCTCTGTACAGAGACTGATGTGACTGTGGGGGAGGGGACATTAGAGTGTAAGCTCCTCTGTACAGAGACTGATGTGACTGTGGAGGGGGAGGAGACATTAGAGTGTAAGCTCCTCTGGTACAGAGACTGATGTGACTGTGGGGGGAGGGGACATTAGAGTGTAAGCTCCTCTGTACAGAGACTGATGTGACTGTGGGGGGAGGAGACATTAGAGTGTAAGCTCCTCTGTACAGAGACTGATGTGACTGTGGGGGGGGGAGGGGACATTAGAGTGTAAGCTCCTCTGTACAGAGACTGATGTGACTGTGGGGGAGGGGACATTAGAGTGTAAGCTCCTCTGTACAGAGACTGATGTGACTGTGGAGGGGGAGGAGACATTAGAGTGTAAGCTCCTCTGGTACAGAGACTGATGTGACTGGCTCAGTGTTCTATGTACAGCAGTGTGGTATATGTCAGAGATATATAGCGGTAGATGATGTTCTGTTGCTCACCATGCTGGTGTTGAGGTTGCGGTCCACCTTACAGAAGGTATGGGGGGTGCTCTCCCCTTTGCTGGGATTAATAATACAGATGTCCATCACCCCCAGGGTGTTGAGCCCCAGGGATTCGGGGACCCTCTTGACGAAGAGGTAGGCTTTGGGCTGCCCAGGCGCTCCGGAGCTCAGGTTGGCGGTGCGGCTGTACGGCGTGGACTCCAGGACCTCCAGTCCAGGCTTCCTCTCCTCCTTCCCCTCATAGTAGACCCTGAGAGACGGGAAAGAGAAGAGAGAGAGAGGCATGCTGGGATAAGGCAAGGATGGACGTACCCACGTGCATAGAGTGCGGGGCGCTGCCCCCCCACCCCCAGGCTCACCCCAGCTCCGTGATAGGCATCTTGTCCCTCCCCCGGCGGTAGCACAGGTACAGCTGCTGGTTAGTGAGGAGGCTGGTGCTGAGGTCGGCGCTGTGGCCCCCGGGGGTCCGCTCGATGCAGGTGTAGCCCTGAGGGACGTCCTCGCCCAGGGAGCGTATGATGACAGCCACGTCGGTGATGGGTTCCGGCGGGCGCGCCGGCCGGCGGCTCTCATCCTCCAGCGGCTTAGAGGTCGGCGTCAGACCCGCTACTACGAAATAGTCCACCAGCTTCGGGGGTCCCTCCTCCATCATGGCAGCATGTTGTTGGTGCTAAAAGAAGAAATATTAAAAAAAAATTATATATATATATATATATATATATATATATATATATATATATATATATATATATATATATATATATATATATATATATATATATATATATATATATATATATATATATATATATATATGTGTATTTTTTTTTTTTTTATGTAGTAGTAATTATTATTATTATTCTTTTTTTTATGTAGTAGTAGTAGTGCTATTATTATTTTTTATGTATTGTTCTTATTATTATTATTATTTTATTTTTTTAATGTAGTAATAGTAGTAGTACTATTTATTATTATTTATTATTATTTTTTTTATATAGTAGTAGTAGTAGTAGTATTATTATTATAAAAAAATGTTTTAATGTATTAATAGTAATAATTAAAAATAAAAAAAATAAAAAGATTATATTATATATACATAAATAAAAGGGAAATCTGGATCAAAAACGACCAACCAAAAGTAACTGCAGGGAGAAAAAGCCAATGAAATGGTAGAAACTTGTCAGTTATTGTTATCTGAAGCCTTGGGACCGCCGCATGAGATGGCTGCAAATGTTTTGTTTTTTTTCCTTTCTTTGCAGCAGCTTTGTGTCCTCAAAGATCGACAGCTTCTGCCTCGTGCCGTCTCTGAGCTCCAAAGTGTACATAACAAGGTGACGAAACCGCAATGGGGTGGAGCCATGGGATGCACATCTAGGAGCTGCATGACATCACATGCTATGAGACTACCCCACCAGGTTGAAATATATATATATATATATATATATATATATATATATATATATATATATATATATATATATATATATATATATATTTTTTTTTTTGTTATATTAAATAAAAAGCCGAAAAAATAATATATATATATATATATATATATATATATATATATATATATATATAATGTTTTTTTTTGTTTTTTTATTTAATATATATATATATATATAATTATAATAAATAAAAAAACGAAAAAAAAAACATATATAATGTTTTTTTTTTCGTTTTTTTATTTATTATAATTATATATATATATATATATATATATATATATATATATATATATATATATATATATATATATATATATATATATATTAAATAAAAAAACAAAAAAAACATTATATATATATATTATTTTTTCGTCTTTTTATTTATTATAATATATATATATATATATATATATATATATTTTATAATGAATTAAAAAAAAAAAAAAAAAAAAAAAAAAAAGGACGAAAAAATAATAATAATAATAATAATAATAATAATAATAATATATATATATAATTATTTATTTTTTTTCGTCTTTTTATTTATTATATATATTATCCTAATTGGCCCCAATTTGGAGATTTTCACTTAGGGGTGTACTGACTTTTGTTGCCAGCGATTTAGACATGAATGGCTGTGTGTTGAGTTATTTTGAGGGGACAGGAAATTTACACTGTTATACAAGCTGTACACTCACTACTTTACATTGTAGACAAGTGTCATTTCTTCAGTGTTGTCACATGAAAAGATAGAAGGAATGTCACTGAGGGGTGTACTTACTTTTGTCACACACTGTATGTCATCACCAGGTCCCAGTGAGTCTCTATGCAATGCAGGCAGGTCATGGCTGGTTGGAGGAGCCAGCAGGGGGCTATACATTATGGGAAGAAAATTACATAACACCCCCCCAATCCCCCCCCCCCCAACTGCCTTAAATCAGACTTCAAAGGCTCAGGCTGTCCCACCCCTCCCCAATACAGAAGATTAACGCGTTTCGGCAACAACAGCCTTCCTCATAAAAGAATGGAGGAAAGACATTGCTATGAGGAAGGCCGTTGGACGAAACGCGTTGCCATATTGTGGCTGGTGGGAGGAGCTGTACATGGCTATCCTGAAATCATCACACCCCCGCCCCCCCCCCCCCCATGCCTCAGCACTCCTCTTTAGAGCCCTTGGCCCTGGCACAAACAGTGGGAGGAGTTATTCAAACAATCAAAATGCGCAGAGGAACTATGGGGCGGTCCTAGGCAGGCACGAGGTATTGCCCACATGTGATGCTGAGCCTCCACGATTGAACTGAATTTCAATCACTAAAAAGGGGGCGGGCCCATCCCATGCCTCAGCACTCCTCTTTAGAGCCCTTGGCCCTGGCACAAACAGTGGGAGGAGTTATTCAAATAATCAAAATGCGCAGAGGAACTATGGGGCGGTCCTAGGCAGGCACTAGGTATTGCCCACATGTGATGCTGAGCCTCCACGATTGAACTGAATTTCAATCACTAAAAAGGGGGCGGGCCCAGAGACAGTAAAGCAGGGGTAGGAAAGGGACGTCCCCCTCTCAGCCGGGAAATGGGGGCGGGGCTCTGACTTGCTGCAGCTTCTAATGCAGATTGTGAGAAGCTCACAGTGTACAGCGTCATCAGAGGAAGCCGTCTCCAGTCCAGGGGGAGGAGCCTGCGCTCCCAGAGGATGGAGGGAGGATTTAATGTTCTGTATGGATACAATGTATCAGTTCGTCTTCCAGTGTCACTTCCTGTCCTCCCCTCCCCCCTCTATATCATATTAAATATTATATGAAATTCTAATATATTAAATTCCATTCTATTAAATTCCATTACAATAAATATATTAAAATTCTATTAAACTATATAAAATATATTAAATATTATATGAAATTCTATTAAATTCAATTATATTAACTATATTAAAATTATATAAAATATTATATGAAAATTATATTACATGAAATTCTATTAGATTAAATGAAATACTAAATTCAATTGCATTACATATTTTATAAAAATTATATTAAATATTATATGAAATTCTATTAAATATTAAATTCAATAAAATATATTAAAATTATATTATATAAAATATATTAAATTATCTAAAATTAAATATTATATGAAATCCTATTATATTAAATTAAATATTAAATTCAATTATATAAAATATATTCTTCCATTCTATTAAATTCCATTACAATAAATATATTAAAATTCTATTAAACTATATAAAATATATTATATTAAATATTATATGAAATTCTATTAAATTCAATTATATTAACTATATTAAAATTATATAAAATATTATATGAAAATTATATTACATGAAATTCTATTATATTAAATGAAATACTAAATTCAATTGCATTAAATATTTTATGAAAATTATATTAAATATTATATGAAATTCTATTAAATATTAAATTCAATAAAATATATTAAAATTATATTATATAAAATATATTAAATTATCTAAAATTAAATATTATATGAAATTCTATTATATTAAATTAAATATTAAATTCAATTATATAAAATATATTCAATTGTAAAATATATTAAAGATTAAATTCAATTATATTAAATTCCATTACATATATAAAAATTATATTATATTAAATTATATAAAATATATTAAACTATATAAAATATATTATAGTAAATATTATATGAAATTCTATGAAATATTAAATTCAATTATATTAACATTACATTATAGAATTTCATATAATATTTAATATAATTTTAATATAGTTAATTGAATTTAATATTTCATTTAATAGAATTTCATATAATATTTAATATTATTGAATATAATAATATAATGCAATTGAATTTAGTATTTCATTTAATCTAATATAATTTCATATAATATAATCTGTAATATAATATATTTTATATAATTTTAATATAATTTAATTTAATCTAATATAATTTCATATAATATTTAATATATTTTATATTATATTAAATTCAATTATATTTATATTAAAATTATATTATATAAAATATATTACAGATTATATTATATTAAATTCTATTAGATTAAAAGAAATACTAAATTCAATTGCATTAAATATAATATTTAAATTATATTCAATTATATTAAATATTATATGAAATTCTATTAAATTAAATATTAAATTCAATTAACTATATTAAAATTATATAAATTATATTAAATGATCATTTTTTATTAAAGTACATTAAATAAAATTAAATGACAATGAATTATATTGTATGTGAATGTCGGGAAGTGGAAGCGACAGAGACCAATGATGAAGAAGTAATGAGATCCGACTCACCCGAGCTGATCAGAATGGAGGTCATGGGCTCCCGGTGAGGTGGGGTCCCCCGATGTGCCGGACAGGAAGGGTCTTCATTTCGGGGGTCCTATGGGTGGGGGGAGGAGGCGGGCGATGAGATGGAGGAGGGGATTTGGTGCCGCACAGATGTCAGGAAGATGATCAGAGAGAAGAAGAAAAGAAGAAGAAGAAAACATTAACACACCAAATGATTTTTCTCTGCTGCAGTTTCACTTTCACTTACAGCTCTGCCAGCTGGCACTGCTCCTCCGCTGGGGGGGAAATGACAACACCCAGTGTTCCAGAACCCCGCCCCCTAGGGGGTGTGTCATCAGGCCACCCTGGGCTCAGCTCATCACGTGGTACCGCCCCTTTACAGAATTTATGACACTCCCATAGGAGGAAAGGTTGCCTATTTGGGGGCGGAGTTAAATGTAAGAAGCACCCAGCTTCGTTTTTTTATTGCACAGCTGATCATTTAATGACTCCGCCCACCTGAAAGTAGATTAGAGCAAGTGGAGACACCTGGTGCATTCATGTAACTGCAGGGGGCGCCATACCCGAGATCCCCCTACCATGAATCCCCTCTCTGTTCTTCCCCACCTTGGGGACTACTGACCACCATCACTACAAATCAGGGATGGCGAGAACCCCTCATGATGGGCACAGCGGGTGTACAGACCCGGGAACTCAGCACAGGGATGGTGGGAACCCCTCATAATGGGCACAGCGGGTGTACAGACCCGGGAACTCAGCACAGGGATGGTGGGAACCCCTCATAATGGGCACAGCGGGTGTACAGACCCGGGAACTCAGCACAGGGATGGTGGGAACCCCTCATAATGGGCACAGCGGGTGTACAGACCCGGGAACTCAGCACAGGGATGGTGGGAATCCCTCATAATGGGCACAGCGGGTGTACAGACCCGGGAACTCAGCACAGGGATGGTGGGAACCCCTCATAATGGGCACAGCGGGTGTACAGACCCGGGAACTCAGCACAGGGATGGTGGGAACCCCTCATAATGGGCACAGCGGGTATACAGACCCGGGAACTCGGCACAGGGATGGTGGGAACCCCTCGTAATGGGCACAGCGGGTGTACAGACCCGGGAACTCAGCACAGGGATGGTGGGAACCCCTCATAATGGGCACAGCGGGTGTATAGACCCGGGAACTCAGCACAGGGATGGTGGGAACCCCTCATAATGGGCACAGCGGGTGTACAGACCCAGGAACTCAGCACAGGGATGGTGGGAACCCCTCATAATGGGCACAGCGGGTGTACAGACCCGGGAACTCAGCACAGGGATGGTGGGAACCCCTCATAATGGGCACAGCGGGTGTACAGACCCAGGAACTCAGCACAGGGATGGTGGGAACCCCTCATAATGGGCACAGCGGGCGTACAGACCCAGGAACTCAGCACAGGGATGGTGGGAACCCCTCATAATGGGCACAGCGGGCGTACAGACCCGGGAACTCAGCACAGGGATGGTGGGAACCCCTCATAATGGGCACAGCGGGTGTACAGACCCGGGAACTCGGCACAGGGATGGTGAAAACCCCTCATAATGGGCACAGCGGGTGTACAGACCCGGGAACTCGGCACAGGGATGGTGGGGACCCCTCATAATGGGCACAGCGGGTGTACAGACCCGGGAACTCAGCACAGGGATGGTGGGAACCCCTCATAATGGGCACAGCGGGTGTACAGACCCGGGAACTCAGCACAGGGATGGTGGGAACCCCTCATAATGGGCACAGCGGGTATACAGACCCGGGAACTCGGCACAGGGATGGTAGGAACCCCTCATAATGGGCACAGCGGGTGTATAGACCCGGGAACTCAGCACAGGGATGGTGGGAACCCCTCATAATGGGCACAGCGGGTGTACAGACCCAGGAACTCAGCACAGGGATGGTGGGAACCCCTCATAATGGGCACAGCGGGTGTACAGACCCGGGAACTCAGCACAGGGATGGTGGGAACCCCTCATAATGGGCACAGCGGGCGTACAGACCCAGGAACTCAGCACAGGGATGGTAGGAACCCCTCATAATGGGCACAGCGGGTGTACAGACCCGGGAACTCAGCACAGGGATGGTGGGGACCCCTCATAATGGGCACAGCGGGTGTACAGACCCGGGAACTCAGCACAGGGATGGTGGGAACCCCTCATAATGGGCACAGCGGGTGTACAGACCCGGGAACTCGGCACAGGGATGGTGAAAACCCCTCATAATGGGCACAGCGGGTGTACAGACCCGGGAACTCAGCACAGGGATGGTGGGAACCCCTCATAATGGGCACAGCGGGTGTACAGACCCGGGAACTCAGCACAGGGATGGTGGGAACCCCTCATAATGGGCACAGCGGGTGTACAGACCCGGGAACTCGGCACAGGTATGGTGGGAACCCCTCATAATGGGCACAGCGGGTGTACAGACCTGGCGGACTTATCTCAGGTACGTTGGACTTGTGCGGTCCTGGTACAGGCGATGAGGGCGGGCAGTGCCCGGGCAGCACCCAGGAAGCTCCGCTGGAAGCGGCGGGGGAGGGGGACGGTGAACTCACCAGGCTGGTGCAGAGAAAGTGAAGAGGAGAAAACAGGAAGCCGGACAGGAAGACGATTCGTCAGCCGAGTGAATTCACTTCCTATCACCGTACTGCCCCTCACCCGCCATCCGCCCCCCGAGGAGGGCAGGAAATGTGTGACCACACGGGGGGGATCCCCGAATCTACCACGTCACCCGCACCCAGCCTCTCCTGAGCCGGGGGGGGGGGGTGAAACAAAAACTGTCAGGGCTGCCCATAACAACTCTTCCTGCAACCTGATTGGTTGTCCTTGACAACACAGACATCAGACAGAGCGAGAAATGATGAAGAAGAAGATCGCTGGAAAGGGAACAAGGAATCCTTGTGCCGGCCGGAGAATAATGGCCGCCTTGTCTGAGGGCGCCGAGACCCTTCAGCTGGCAGGACAGCGGGCACCGGGCGCAGTGCGCTGCATTCTAATGACGTCCCCGAAACACCATGCCAGCTTGTATCTCTATCTCCTGTGTGATCAATGTTTATAAACAATGTTACTTTGTATCTCCTCTGCGATCAATGTTTATAAACAATGTTACTTTGTATCTCCTGTGTGATCAATGTTTATAAACAATGTTACTTTGTACCTCCCGTCTGATCAATGTTTATAAACAATGTTACTTTGTATCTCCCGTCTGATCAATGTTTATAAACAATGTTACTTTGTATCTCCCGTCTGATCAATGTTTATAAACAATGTTACTTTGTATCTCCTCTGCGATCAATGTTTATAAACAATGTTACTTTGTATCTCTCTATCTCCTGTGTGATCAATGTTTATAAACAATGTTACTTTGTATCTCCTCTGCGATCAATTTTTATAAACAATGTTACTTTGTATCTCCCGTCTGATCAATGTTTATAAACAATGTTACTTTGTATCTCCTCTGCGATCAATGTTTATAAACAATGTTACTTTGTATCTCCCGTCTGATCAATGTTTATAAACAATGTTACTTTGTATCTCCCGTCTGATCAATGTTTATAAACAATGTTACTTTGTATCTCTCCATCTCAGATCGGGGGGGGGGGTTCTCGGCGGACTCGTCCTGCGTCCCACACTCCCCTCGGAGAGAGAGAGCGGAGGACCCCCACAGCTGTCATCTCTCGGAGGACCACCAGGCTTCAAATAGATCATCAGACAAAAATAGCCGAGTCCTCGGAGGGGAGAGGGATCACAATACCGAGAGGGACCAGAGGGGGGAGGGGAGAGGGATCAGAATACCGAGAGGGACCAGAGGGGGGAGGGGGATCAGAGAAGAGCAACACCAACAACACAGAGGGGGAGGGGCATCCAGGGGGAGACCCCGCCCCATTCCAGCTGAAGGGGGGCCCCATCATCAGATATATAGTGTCAGTGTCCCCCTTCCTGGTATTATCCACATCACTGACCCCCCCGTAGATCTCAGCCCCCCCTCCACATCACCGACCCCCTGTATATTACAGTGTCCCCAGCAATCACAGCCCCCTTAAATCACAGTACCCCCAGCAATCACAGCTCCCTTAAATCACAGTACCCCCAGCAATCACAGCCCCCTTAAATCACAGTACCCCCAGCAATCACAGCCCCCTAAAATCACAGTACCCCCAGCAATCACAGCTCCCTTAAATCACAGTACCCCAGCAATCACAGTCCCCTTAAATCACAGTACCCCCAGCAATCACAGTCCCCTTAAATCACAGTGTCCCCAGCAATCACAGTCCCCTTAAATCACAGTGTCCCCAGCAATCACAGCCCCCTAAAATCACAGTACCCCCAGCAATCACAGCCCCCTTAAATCGCAGTACCCCCAGCAATCACAGCTCCCTTAAATCACAGTACCCCCAGCAATCACAGCCCCCTTAAATCACAGTGTCCCCAGCAATCACAGCCCCCTTAAATCACAGTGTCCCCAGCAATCACAGCCCCCTTAAATCACAGTACCCCCAGCAATCACAGCTCCCTTAAATCACAGTACCCCCAGCAATCACAGTCCCCTTAAATCACAGTGTCCCCAGCAATCACAGCCCCCTTAAATCACAGTGTCCCCAGCAATCACAGCCCCCTTAAATCACAGTGTCCCCAGCAATCACAGCCCCTTTAAATCACAGCCCCCTTAAATCACAGTGTCCCCAGCAATCACAGCCCCCTTAAATCACAGTGTCCCCAGCAATCACAGCCCCCTTAAATCACAGTGTCCCCAGCAATCACAGCCCCCTTAAATCACAGTACCCCCAGTAATCACAGCCCCCTTAAATCACAGTACCCCAGCAATAAAAGCTCCCCCTTAAAATCACATTACCCCCAGCAATCACAGCTCCCTTAAATCACAGTACCCCCAGCAATCACAGCTCCCTTAAATCACAGTGTCCCCAGCAATCACAGCCCCCTAGCAATCACAGTCCCCTTAAATCACAGCCCCCTAGCAATCACAGTCCCCTTAAATCACAGTACCCCCAGCAATCACAGCCCCCTTAAATCGCAGTACCCCCAGCAATCACAGCCCCCTTAAATCGCAGTACCCCCAGCAATCACAGCCCCCTTAAATCGCAGTACCCCCAGCAATCACAGCCCCCTTAAATCGCAGTACCCCCAGCAATCACAGCTCCCTTAAATCACAGTACCCCCAGCAATCACAGCTCCCTTAAATCACAGTACCCCCAGCAATCACAGCCCCCTTAAATCACAGTACCCCCAGCAATCGCAGCTCACTTAAATCACAGTGTCCCCAGCAATCACAGCTCCCTTAAATCACAGTGTCCCCAGCAATCACAGCTCCCTTAAATCACAGTACCCCCAGCAATCACAGCCCCCTTAAATCACAGTACCCCCAGCAATCGCAGCTCCCTTAAATCACAGTGTCCCCAGCAATCACAGCTCCCTTAAATCACAGTACCCCCAGCAATCGCAGCTCCCTTAAATCACAGTGTCCCCAGCAATCACAGTCCCCTTAAATCACAGTGTCCCCAGCAATCACAGCCCCCTCAGCAATCACAGCCCCCTTAAATCACAGTACCCCCAGCAATCACAGCCCCCTTAAATCACAGTACCCCCAGCAATCACAGCTCCCTTAAATCACAGTAGCCCAGCAATCACAGCCCCCTTAAATCGCAGTACCCCCAGCAATCACAGCCCCCTTAAATCGCAGTACCCCCAGCAATCGCAGTGTCCCCAGCAACCACAGTGTCCCCAGCAACCACAGTGTCCCCAGCAACCACAGTGTCCCCAGCAACCACAGTGTCCCCAGCATTCACAGCTCCCTTAAATCACAGTACCCCCAGCAATCACAGCTCCCTTAAATCACAGTACCCCCAGCAATCACAGCCCCCTTAAATCACAGTACCCCCAGCAATCACAGCCCCCTAAAATCACAGTACCCCCAGCAATCACAGCTCCCTTAAATCACAGTACCCCAGCAATCACAGTCCCCTTAAATCACAGTACCCCCAGCAATCACAGTCCCCTTAAATCACAGTGTCCCCAGCAATCACAGTCCCCTTAAATCACAGTGTCCCCAGCAATCACAGCCCCCTTAAATCACAGTACCCCCAGCAATCACAGTCCCCTTAAATCACAGTGTCCCCAGCAATCACAGCCCCCTTAAATCACAGTGTCCCCAGCAATCACAGCTCCCTTAAATCACAGTGTCCCCAGCAATCACAGCCCCCTTAAATCACAGTGTCCCCAGCAATCACAGCCCCTTTAAATCACAGCCCCCTTAAATCACAGTGTCCCCAGCAATCACAGCCCCCTTAAATCACAGTGTCCCCAGCAATCACAGCCCCCTTAAATCACAGTACCCCAGCAATAAAAGCTCCCCCTTAAAATCACATTACCCCCAGCAATCACAGCCCACCCCTTAAAGAGGATTTCTGCCTGGGGAAAAAAAAATAGCTTTTAATATAAGGACACTTACCTGTCAATCGATCGTACGATGTTGGAACCCCAGCAGATTTTCGGATCAGCTGTCGGTGCTGCCACCATTCATCATAAGGGAAATCGGCAGTGAAGCCTTCACAGCCGATTAACTACTGCGCATGCGTGAATCTTACTGGCCCCGGCAGCAGAGGAAGGAGGAGGGGGAGCCAAACTTCAGAGGGATGGTGCCGCGGCCCCGCATCCTGGAAGTGGGGACAGGTACCTGTTCCCCCCTGAAAAGGTGCCAAATGTGACACGGGGGGGGGGGGGGGAATGGGGAAGCAGATAAGCGGAAGTTCCACTTTTAGGTGGAACTCTGCTTTAAACCACAATGCCCCCCCCCCCCCCACTTCCCCCTTTAAATCACAGCTCCCGCCCCTTAAAGGGGGTGTAAAGGCAGATGGTGCATTTTATGCATTAAGATAAAAAGCCTACTGGGTGCAGCAACCCCCCCTAATACTTACCTGAGCCCCCTCTCCATCCAGCGATGTCCAGGAATGTCTCGGCCATCTGGGACTCTCCCTCCTGATTGGCTGAGACACAGCAGTGGCATCATTGGCTATCTGACTTTCACAGTTGTGGGAGCCAATCAGGAGAGAGAGCGGGGCTGAACGGCAGCTCTGTGTGTCTCAATGGACACACAGAGCTGTGACTCGGCTTGGGTGGCCCCATAGAAAGCTGCTTACTGGGGGGGGGGGCACTGGGCAGGAGGGAGGGGCCAGGAGCACAGAAGAGGAGGAGCCAGGCTGCTGCGTGCAAATCCACCACAACAGAGGAGGGAAGCGTAACACGATTGTTACATTTATAGGAAAAAAAGACCTGCGACCCCACAGATCCCACCAAAAATCACAGCCCCCCAAAATCACAGATCCCCCTTAAATCACATCACCCCCATCAATCACAGATCCCAAAACCACAGACCCCCCCCTCCCCCAGCAAATCACAGCCCCCCTTAAATCAAACCACCCCCAGCAATACCCGCCCACCTAAAAAACGACAGAGCCGCCCCTAGCATTCACAGCCCCCTAAAATCACGGGGGGGGGGGGGGAGGCATTCTATATACATTGTATCCACTCCCCCCCCCCCCCCAGACATTCTATATACATTGTATCCACTCCCCCCCCCCAGACATTCTATATACATTGTATCCACTCCCCCCCCCCCCAGACATTCTATATACATTGTATCCACTCCCCCCCCCCCAGACATTCTATATACATTGTATCCACTCCCCCCCCCCCAGACATTCTATATACATTGTATCCACTCCCCCCCCCCCCAGACATTCTATATACATTGTATCCACTCCCCCCCCCCCAGACATTCTATATACATTGTATCCACTCCCCCCCCCCCAGACATTCTATATACATTGTATCCACTCCCCCCCCCCCCAGACATTCTATATACATTGTATCCACTCCCCCCCCCCCCAGACATTCTATATACATTGTATCCACTCCCCCCCCCCCAGACATTCTATATACATTGTATCCACTCCCCCCCCCCCAGACATTCTATATACATTGTATCCACTCCCCCCCCCCCCCCAGACATTCTATATACATTGTATCCACTCCCCCCCCCCCCCCAGACATTCTATATACATTGTATCCACTCCCCCCCCCCAGACATTCTATATACATTGTATCCACTCCCCCCCCCCCCAGACATTCTATATACATTGTATCCACCCCCCCCAGACATTCTATATACATTGTATCCACTCCCCCCCCCCCCCCAGACATTCTATATACATTGTATCCACTCCCCCCCCCCCCCAGACATTCTATATACATTGTATCCACTCCCCCCCCCCCCAGACATTCTATATACATTGTATCCACTCCCCCCCCCCCAGACATTCTATATACATTGTATCCACTCCCCCCCCCCCAGACATTCTATATACATTGTATCCACTCCCCCCCCCAGACATTCTATATACATTGTATCCACCCCCCCCCCCCCCAGACATTCTATATACATTGTATCCACCCCCCCCCCCCCAGACATTCTATATACATTGTATCCACTCCCCCCCCCCCAGACATTCTATATACATTGTATCCACTCCCCCCCCCCCAGACATTCTATATACATTGTATCCACTCCCCCCCCCCCAGACATTCTATATACATTGTATCCACTCCCCCCCCCCCAGACATTCTATATACATTGTATCCACTCCCCCCCCCCAGACATTCTATATACATTGTATCCACTCCCCCCCCCCCCAGACATTCTATATACATTGTATCCACTCCCCCCCCCCCAGACATTCTATATACATTGTATCCACTCCCCCCCCCCCAGACATTCTATATACATTGTATCCACTCCCCCCCCCCAGACATTCTATATACATTGTATCCACTCCCCCCCCCCCCAGACATTCTATATACATTGTATCCACTCCCCCCCCCCCCAGACATTCTATATACATTGTATCCACTCCCCCCCCCCCAGACATTCTATATACATTGTATCCACCCCCCCCCCGACATTCTATATACATTGTATCCACCCCCCCCCAGACATTCTATATACATTGTATCCACCCCCCCCCAGACATTCTATATACATTGTATCCACTCCCCCCCCCCCAGACATTCTATATACATTGTATCCACCCCCCCCCCCCAGACATTCTATATACATTGTATCCACCCCCCCCCCCCCAGACATTCTATATACATTGTATCCACCCCCCCCCCCCCAGACATTCTATATACATTGTATCCACCCCCCCCCCCCCCAGACATTCTATATACATTGTATCCACTCCCCCCCCCAGACATTCTATATACATTGTATCCACTCCCCCCCCCCAGACATTCTATATACATTGTATCCACTCCCCCCCCCCCAGACATTCTATATACATTGTATCCACCCCCCCCCCCCCCAGACATTCTATATACATTGTATCCACCCCCCCAGACATTCTATATACATTGTATCCACTCCCCCCCCCCAGACATTCTATATACATTGTATCCACTCCCCCCCCCCCCAGACATTCTATATACATTGTATCCACCCCCCCCCCCAGACATTCTATATACATTGTATCCACCCCCCCAGACATTCTATATACATTGTATCCACTCCCCCCCCCCCAGACATTCTATATACATTGTATCCACTCCCCCCCCCCCCAGACATTCTATATACATTGTATCCACTCCCCCCCCCCCAGACATTCTATATACATTGTATCCACTCCCCCCCCCCCAGACATTCTATATACATTGTATCCACCCCCCCCCCCCGACATTCTATATACATTGTATCCACCCCCCCCCCCAGACATTCTATATACATTGTATCCACCCCCCCCCCCAGACATTCTATATACATTGTATCCACCCCCCCCCCCCAGACATTCTATATACATTGTATCCACTCCCCCCCCCCAGACATTCTATATACATTGTATCCACCCCCCCCCCCCAGACATTCTATATACATTGTATCCACCCCCCCCCCCCAGACATTCTATATACATTGTATCCACCCCCCCCCCCCCAGACATTCTATATACATTGTATCCACCCCCCCCCCCCAGACATTCTATATACATTGTATCCACCTCCCCCCCCCAGACATTCTATATACATTGTATCCACTCCCCCCCCCAGACATTCTATATACATTGTATCCACTCCCCCCCCCCCAGACATTCTATATACATTGTATCCACTCCCCCCCCCCCAGACATTCTATATACATTGTATCCACCACCCCCCCCCAGACATTCTATATACATTGTATCCACTCCCCCCCCCCCAGACATTCTATATACATTGTATCCACTCCCCCCCCCCCAGACATTCTATATACATTGTATCCACTCCCCCCCCCCAGACATTCTATATACATTGTATCCACTCCCCCCCCCCCCCAGACATTCTATATACATTGTATCCACTCCCCCCCCAGACATTCTATATACATTGTATCCACCCCCCCCCCCAGGACATATATAGTACAGAACACACATTATGGACACCTCCCCCTTCTATACACATGATATACACACATTGTACACACCTCCCCCTTCTATACACATTGTACACAGTGATGTCACCTGGGCTCGGCGCTGTCAGGCTCGGATCACCATAGAGTTGAGGATGGCGGACAGAGCGGCTGCTGCAGGTCACCATAGAGATGCGGCGGTGGGAGGAGCTGGCCGCACTGTGTTGATTGGCGATATAAGCGGCCTCTGCTGGCAGCTCGGAGCCGTGAATGCCGCTGCCATCTACAGGTCAGTGGCGGTACTGCCTCTTCCAAGACTTTACTCCTCCAGCCCTGGTGTGTCTCTGGGGGGGGAGGTGTCCCCATCACCCCCCCTCCCCCCCCCCCCCCCCAATACCATAAATCTCTATTTACTTATAGCAACAAATTACATTGAGACTGAAAAAAAAAACCACAAAGTCCAACTTAGTCCAACCAATGAGTATCATCTCTTCTGCTCCATCTCAACCCCCCCCAGGAACACCCCATGGGGGCACATGGATGTCCCCCCCGACACCCCCAATTCATGAGACCCCCCCACACCTCCAATTCATGGCACCCCCCCACACCTCCAATTCATGAGATCCCCCCCACACCTCCAATTCATGAGATCCCCCCCACACCTCCAATTCATGAGATCCCCCCCCCCCCACACCACCTCCAATTCATGGCATCCCCCCCAACACCTCCAATTCATGAGATCCCCCCCCCCACACCACCTCCAATTCATGGCATCCCCCCCAACACCTCCAATTCATGAGATCCCCCCCCACACCACCTCCAATTCATGGCATCCCCCCAACACCTCCAATTCATGAGATCCCCCCCCACACCTCCAATTCATGAGATCCCCCCCCCCCACACCACCTCCAATTCATGAGATCCCCCCCACACCTCCAATTCATGCCACCCCCCCCCACACTCCAATTCATGCCACCCCCCCCCACACCCCCAATTCATGCCACCCCCCCCACACCACCTTCAATTCATGGCATCCCCCCCGACACCTCCAATTCATGAGATCCCCAACACCTCCAATTCATGGGATCCCCCCAACACCTCCAATTCATGGGATCCCCCCCCACACCTCCAATTCATGATATCCCGACACCTCCAATTCATGAGATCCCCCCCCACACCTCCAATTCATGAGATCCCCCCCCACACCACCTCCAATTCATGCCATCCCCCCCCACACCCCCAATTCATGCCACCCCCCCCACACCACCTCCAATTCATGGCACCCCCCCCAACACCTCCAATTCATGAGATCCCCCGACACCTCCAATTCATCAGATCCCCAACACCTCCAATTCATGGGATCCCCCCACACCTCCAATTCATGGGATCCCCCCACACCTCCAATTCATGGGATCCCCCCAACACCTCTAATTCATGAGATCCCCCCACACCTCCAATTCATGGGATCCCCCCACACCTCCAATTCATGGCATCCCCCCCAACACCTCCAATTCATGGGATCCCCCCCACACCTCCAATTCATGAGATCCCCCCCACACCTCCAATTCATGGGATCCCCCCACACCTCTAATTCATGAGATCCCCCCACACCTCCAATTCATCAGATCCCCAACACCTCCAATTCATGGGATCCCCCCCCCCCCACACCTCTAATTCATGAGATTCCCCCCCACACCTCCAATCCATGAGATCCCCCGACACCTCCAATTCATGGCACCCCCCCAACACCTCCAATTCATGAAATCCCCCCCCAACACCTCCAATTCATGGGATCCTCCCCAACACCTCCAATTCATGAGATCCCCCCCAACACCTCCAATTCATGGGATCCTCCCCAACACCTCCAATTCATGAGATCCCCCCCCAACACCTCCAATTCATGAGATCCCCCGACACCTCCAATTCATGGCACCCCCCCAACACCTCCAATTCATGAAATCCCCCCCAACACCTCCAATTCATGGGATCCTCCCCAACACCTCCAATTCATGAAATCCCCCCCCAACACCTCCAATTCATGAGATCCCCCGACACCTCCAATTCATGGCACCCCCCCAACACCTCCAATTCATGAGATCCCCCCCCACACCACCTCCAATTCATGAGACCCCCACACACCTCCAATTCATGCCACCCCCCCACACCTCCAATTCATGCCACCCCCCCCACACCACCTTCAATTCATGGCATCCCTCCTGACACCTCCAATTCATGAGACCCCCACACACCTCCAATTCATGCCACCCCCCCACCGACACCTCCAATTCATGAGATCCCCAACACCTCCAATTCATGAGACCCCCCCTACACCCCCAATTCATGAGACCCCCCACCTCCAATTCATGCCACCCCCCCACACCTCCAATTCATGGCATCCCCCCCAAAACATCCAATTCATGAGATCCCCCCCCCACACCTCCAATTCATGATATCCCGACACCTCCAATTCATGGGATCCTCCCCAACACCTCCAATTCATGGCATCCCCCCCAACACCTCCAATTCATGGGATCCCCCCCACACCTCCAATTCATGGGATCCCCCACACCTCCAATTCATGGGATCCCCCCAACACCTCTAATTCATGAGATCCCCCCACACCTCCAATTCATGGGATCCCCCCACACCTCCAATTCATGGCATCCCCCCCAACACCTCCAATTCATGGGATCCCCCCCACACCTCCAATTCATGGGATCCCCCCACACCTCCAATTCATGGGATCCCCCCAACACCTCTAATTCATGAGATCCCCCCACACCTCCAATTCATCAGATCCCCAACACCTCCAATTCATGGGATCCCCCCCCACACCTCTAATTCATGAGATTCCCCCCCACACCTCCAATCCATGAGATCCCCCGACACCTCCAATTCATGAGATCCCCCCCCCAACACCTCCAATTCATGAAATCCCCCCCCAACACCTCCAATTCATGGGATCCTCCCCAAGACCTCCAATTCATGAGATCCCCCCCAACACCTCCAATTCATGGGATCCTCCCCAACACCTCCAATTCATGGCATCCCCCCCAACACCTCCAATTCATGGGATCCTCCCCAAGACCTCCAATTCATGAGATCCCCCCCCCAACACCTCCAATTCATGGGATCCTCCCCAAGACCTCCAATTCATGAGATCCCCCCCAACACCTCCAATTCATGGGATCCTCCCCAACACCTCCAATTCATGGCATCCCCCCCAACACCTCCAATTCATGAAATCCCCCCCCAACACCTCCAATTCATGAGATCCCCCGACACCTCCAATTCATGGCACCCCCCCAACACCTCCAATTCATGAGATCCCCCCCCACACCACCTCCAATTCATGAGACCCCCACACACCTCCAATTCATGCCACCCCCCCACACCTCCAATTCATGCCACCCCCCCCCACACCACCTTCAATTCATGGCATCCCCCCTGACACCTCCAATTCATGAGACCCCCACACACCTCCAATTCATGCCACACCCCCACCGACACCTCCAATTCATGAGATCCCCAACACCTCCAATTCATGAGACCCCCCCTACACCCCCAATTCATGAGACCCCCCACCTCCAATTCATGCCACCCCCCCCACACCTCCAATTCATGGCATCCCCCCCAAAACATCCAATTCATGAGATCCCCCCCAACACCTCCAATTCATGAGATCCCCCCCAACACCTCCAATTCATAAGATCCCCCCCAACACCTCCAATTCATGAGATCCCCCTACACCCCCAATTCATGAGACCCCCAAACCTCCAATTTATGAGACCCCCCACCTCCAATTCATGGCACCCCCAACACCCCCAATTCATGAGACCCCCAAACCTCCAATTCATGAGACCCCCCCACCTCCAATTCATGCCACCCCCCCCCCCACACCTCCAATTCATGGTATCCCACCGACACCTCCAATTCATGCCACCCCCCCACACCTCCAATTCATGGCATCTCCCCCACACCTCCAATTCATGCCACCCCCCCAACACCTCCAGTTCATGGCATCCCCCCCCAAAACATCCAATTCATGAGATCCCCCCCAACACCTCCAATTCATGAGACCCCCCACACCTCCAATTCATCAGATCCCCGACACCTCCAATTCATGGGATCCCCCCCAACACCTCTAATTCATGAGATCCCCCCCACACCTCCAATTCATGGGACCCCCCCCACCTCCAATTCATGATATCCCGACACCTCCAATTCATGATATCCCCCCCCCACACCTCTAATTCATGAGATTCCCCCCCACACCTCCAATCCATGAGATCCCCCAGCACCTCCAATTCATGAAATCCCCCCCCCAACACCTCCAATTCATGAGATCCCCCCCAACACCTCCAATTCATGGCATCCCCCCCAACACCTCCAATTCATGGCACCCCCCCCAACACCTCCAATTCATGAGATCCCCCCCCACACCACCTCCAATTCATGAGACCCCCCACACACCTCCAATTCATGCCACCCCCCCCACACCCCCAATTCATGCCACCCCCCCCACACCACCTTCAATTCATGAGACCCCCACACACCTCCAATTCATGAGACCCCCACACACCTCCAATTCATGCCACCCCCCCCCACACCTCCAATTCATGAGACCCCCACACACCTCCAATTCATGAGATCCCCCCCAACACCTCCAATTCATGAGATCCCCAACACCTCCAATTCATGAGACCCCCCCTACACCCCCAATTCATGAGACCCCCCACCTCCAATTCATGCCACCCCCCCCCACACCTCCAATTCATGGCATCCCCTCCGACACCTCCAATTCATGCCACCCCCCTCACCTCCAATTCATGCCACCCCCCCCACACCTCCAATTCATGAGACCCCCACACACCTCCAATTCATGGCATCCCCCCGACACCTCCAATTCATGGCATCCCCCCCCAACACCTCCAATTCATGGCATCCCCCCCAAAACATCCAATTCATGAGATCCCCCCAACACCTCCAATTCATAAGATCCCCCCCCCCAACACCTCCAATTCATAAGAACCCCCCCCCAACACCCCCAATTCATGAGACCCCCCTACACCCCCAATTCATGAGACCTCCCAAAGCTCCAATTTATGAGACCCCCCACCTCCAATTCATGGCACCCCCCAACACCCCCAATTCATGAGACCCCCCAAACCTCCAATTCATGAGACCCCCCCACCTCCAATTCATGCCACCCCCCCCCCACACCTCCAATTCATGGCATCCCACCGACACCTCCAATTCATGCCACCCCCCCCCCACACCTCCAATTCATGGCATCTCCCCCACACCTCCAATTCATGCCACCCCCCCAACACCTCCAGTTCATGGCATCCCCCCCCCCCAAAACATCCAATTCATGAGATCCCCCCCAACACCTCCAATTCATGAGACCCCCCACACCTCCAATTCATGAGATCCCCCCACACCTCCAATTCATCAGATCCCCGACACCTCCAATTCATGGGATCCCCCCAACACCTCTAATTCATGAGATCCCCCCACACCTCCAATTCATGGGATCCCCCCCCAACACCTCTAATTCATGAGATTCCCCCCACACCTCCAATCCATGAGATCCCCCGACACCTCCAATTCATGAGATCCCCCCCCAACACCTCCAATTCATGAAATCCCCCCCCCCAACACCTCCAATTCATGGGATCCTCCCCAAGACCTCCAATTCATGAGATCCCCCCCAACACCTCCAATTCATGGGATCCTCCCCAACACCTCCAATTCATGGCATCCCCCCCAACACCTCCAATTCATGAAATCCCCCCCCCCAACACCTCCAATTCATGGGATCCTCCCCAACACCTCCAATTCATGGCATCCCCCCCAACACCTCCACTTCATGAAATCCCCCCCCAACACCTCCAATTCATGGGATCCTCCCCAAGACCTCCAATTCATGAGATCCCCCCCAACACCTCCAATTCATGAAATCCCCCCCCCAACACCTCCAATTCATGAGATCCCCCCCAACACCTCCATTCATGGCATCCCCCCCCAACACCTCCAATTCATGAGATCCCCCGACACCTCCAATTCATGGCACCCCCCCAACACCTCCAATTCATGAGATCCCCCCCACACCACCTCCAATTCATGAGACCCCCACACACCTCCAATTCATGCCACCCCCCCACACCTCCAATTCACACCCCCCCCACACCACCTTCAATTCATGGCATCCCCCCCGACACCTCCAATTCATGAGACCCCCACACACCTCCAATTCATGCCACCCCCCACACTCCAATTCATGAGACCCCCATACACCTCCAATTCATGCCACCCCCCCACACCTCCAATTCATGGCATCCCCCCCGACACCTCCAATTCATGCCCCCCCCCCCACACCTCCAATTCATGGCATCCCCCCGACACCTCCAATTCATGCCACCCCCCCCAACACCTCCAATTTATGAGATCCCCAACACCTCCAATTCATGAGACCCCCCCTACACCCCCAATTCATGAGACCCCCACCTCCAATTCATGCCACCCCCCCACACCTCCAATTCATGGCATCCCCCCCACACCTCCAATTCATGCCACCCCCCCCCCACACCTCCAATTCATGAGACCCCCACACACCTCCAATTCATGGTATCCCCCCGACACCTCCAATTCATGCCACCCCCCCAACACCTCCTATTTATGGCATCCCCCCCAAAACATCCAATTCATGAGATCCCCCCCCAACACCTCCAATTCATGAGATCCCCCCACACCTCCAATTCATAAGATCCCCCCAACACCTCCAATTCATGAGATCCCCGACACCCCCAATTCATGAGACCCCCCTACACCCCAATTCATGAGACCCCCCAAACCTCCAATTCATGGCACCCCCCAACACCCCCAATTCATGAGACCCCCAAACCTCCAATTCATGAGACCCCCCCCCACCTCCAATCATGCCACCCCCCCCACACCTCCAATTCATGGCATCCCACCGACACCTCCAATTCATGAGCCCCCCCACACCTCCAATTCATGCCACCCCCCCCCACACCTCCAATTCATGGCATCCCCCGACACCTCCAATTCATGCCTCCCCCCCCAACACCTCCAATTCATGGCATCTCCCCCACACCTCCAATTCATGCCACCCCCCAACACCTCCAGTTCATGGCATCCCCCCCAAAACATCCAATTCATGAGATCCCCCCAACACCTCCAATTCATGAGACCCCCCACACCTCCAATTCATGAGATCCCCCCACACCTCCAATTCATCAGATCCCCGACACCTCCAATTCATGGGATCCCCCAACACCTCTAATTCATGAGATCCCCCCCACACCTCCAATTCATGGGATCCCCCCACCTCCAATTCATGATATCCCGACACCTCCAATTCATGGGATCACCCCCACACCTCTAATTCATGAGATTCCCCCCAACACCTCCAATCCATGAGATCCCCCAACACCTCCAATTCATGAGATCCCCCCAACACCTCCAATCATGAGATCCCCCCCAACACCTCCAATTCATGAGATCCCCCAACACCTCCAATTCATGAGATCCCCCCCACACCACCTCCCAATTCATGGGATCCCCCCCCACACCTCTAATTCATGAGACCCCCCCCACACACCTCCAATTCATGGCATCCCCCCGACACCTCCAATTCATGCCACCCCCCCAACACCTCCAATTCATGGCATCCCCCCCAAAACATCCAATTCATGATATCCCCCCAACACCTCCAATTCATGAGATCCCCCGACACCTCTAATTCATGAGATCCCCCCAACACCTCCAATTCATCAGATCCCCGACACCTCCAATTCATGTGATCCCCCCCAACACCTCCAATTCATGAGATCCGCCCACACCTCCAATTCATGAGATCCCCCCCACACCTCCAATTCATGATATCCCCCCACACCTCCAATTCATGTGATCCCCCCCAACACCTCCAATTCATGAGATCCGCCCACACCTCCAATTCATGATATCCCCCCCAACACCTCCAATTCATGGGATCCCCCCCCCCAACACCTCCAATTCATGAGATCCGCCCACACCTCCAATTCATGATATCCCCCCCAACACCTCCAATTCGTGAGATCCCCGACACCCCCAATTCATGAGATCCCCCCACACCTCCAATTCATGAGATCCCCCCACACCTCTATTCATGAGATCCCCCCACACCTCCAATTCATGGGATCCCCCCCAAACACCTCCAATTCATGAGATCCCCCCCAACACCTCCAATTCATGAGATCCCCCCCACACCTCCAATTCATGATATCCCCCCACACCTCCATTCATGAGATCCCCCCCACACCTCCAATTCATGAGATCCCCCCCACACCTCCAATTCATGAGACCCTCCCCCACACCTCCAATTCATGAGATCCCCCCCAACACCTCCAATTCATGAGATCCGCCCACACCTCCAATTCATGATATCCCCCCCAACACCTCCAATTCATGGGATCCCCCCCCACAACACCTCCAATTCATGAGATCCGCCCACACCTCCAATTCATGATATCCCCCCCAACACCTCCAATTCGTGAGATCCCCGACACCCCCAATTCATGAGATCCCCCCACACCTCCAATTCATGAGATCCCCCCACACCTCTAATTCATGAGATCCCCCACACCTCCAATTCATGGGATCCCCCCCAACACCTCCAATTCATGAGATCCCCCCCAACACCTCCAATTCATGAGATCCCCCCCACACCTCCAATTCATGATATCCCCCCACACCTCCAATTCATGAGATCCCCCCCACACCTCCAATTCATGAGATCCCCCCCACACCTCCAATTCATGAGATCCCCCCAACACCTCCAATTCATGAGATCCGCCCACACCTCCAATTCATGATATCCCCCCCAACACCTCCAATTCATGGGATCCCCCCACCTCCAATTCATGAGATCCCCCAACACCTCCAATTCATGAGATCCCCCCACACCTCTAATTCATGAGATCCCCCCACACCTCCAATTCATGGGATCCCCCCCAACACCTCCAATTCATGAGATCCCCCCAACACCTCCAATTCATGAGATCCCCCCCCCCACACCTCCAATTCATGAGATCCCCCCACACCTCCAATTCATGAGATCCCCCCCAACACCTCCAATTCATGAGATCCGCCCCCCAACACCTCCAATTCATGATATCCCCCCCCCCAACACCTCCAATTCATGAGATCCCCCCCAACACCTCCAATTCATGAGATCCCCCCCAACACCTCCAATTCATGAGATCCGCCCCCCAACACCTCCAATTCATAATATCCCCCCCCCCAACACCTCCAATTCATGAGATCCCCCCCCACACCTCCAATTCATGAGATCCCCCCCAACACCTCCAATTCATGGGATCCCCCCCCAACACCTCCAATTCATGAAATCCCCCAACACCTCCAATTCATGGGATCCCCCCCAACACCTCCAATTCATGGGATCCCCCCACCTCCAATTCATGAGATCCCCCAACACCTCCAATTCAGAGATCCCCCCACACCTCTAATTCATGAGATCCCCCCACACCTCCAATTCATGGGATCCCCCCCAACACCTCCAATTCATGAGATCCCCCCCAACACCTCCAATTCATGAGATCCCCCCACACCTCCAATTCATGAGATCCCCCCCACCTCCAATTCATGATATCCCCCCCCCCCAACACCTCCAATTCATGAGATCCCCCCCAACACCTCCAATTCATGGGATCCCCCCACACCTCTAATTCATGAGATCCCCCCACACCTCCAATTCATGGGATCCCCCCCAACACCTCCAATTCATGAGATCCCCCCACACCTCCAATTCATGAGATCCCCCCAACACCTCCAATTCATGAGATCCGCCCCCCAACACCTCCAATTCATGATATCCCCCCCCCCAACACCTCCAATTCATGAGATCCCCCCCAACACCTCCAATTCATGAGATCCCCCCCCCCCACACCTCCAATTCATGAGATCCCCCCCAACACCTCCAATTCATGGGATCCCCCCCAACACCTCCAATTCATGAGATCCCCCCAACACCTCCAATTCATGAGATCCCCCCCCCACACCTCCAATTCATGAGATCCCCCCACACCTCCAATTCATGGGATCCCCCACACCTCCAATTCATGAGATCCCCCCCACACCTCTAATTCATGAGATCCCCCCCCAACACCTCCAATTCATGAGATCCCCCCCCACACCTCCAATTCATGATATC